>NC_084514.1:13916190-14053690 GCF_024500385.1 Phyllopteryx taeniolatus
GTCCCTTCCCCTCGCTAATAGAACTCCTGCAGCAGGCAGCATGTCTACCACCACCCTCTCCGATAAGCTACTCACTACTTCTGTGTCATCAGGGGGAAAATTGAAGCAATTTGAAATTCAGAGTGACAAGCAGCGACTGGAGCCTGGGCAGCCAGTAAGCAGGATGGATGGATGGCCTGATTTGAAATGACGGGAAAAGTCGAAATAAATAAATGGGGCTCCAAAATTGCTGCGGGTGAGGGTGAAAAACAGTCTGACGGCCATTATCATGTCATTATTGAAGATGAAGTGTGCCAAATCTGTTGTGGAATGGAGGCCGGGACGAGGTAAAATATGCTAAAGGAAACTACTGAAGTGAAAATGTCTCTCTGCTGGCATGATGACAGCAAGGAGGATTCAACAATGACTCTAATTATTGTCACTGCAGTATGTTTACCACCATGTATCCTCCACTGACTGTACAGTATACTACATTCACACTTTCGGTACTAACATACAAACAGTTCAACAGCTCCCCTCAACCCATGCATTAGGAGAGTCCAGGGTGGGGTGGTACTGGGTTGCGGCTAAAGCAAAGGATGAACGAGGTTGGACAGGGCTGAGATGCTCCAGTCTGGGTTGGCTAGATAGGACAAGACAGTGACTGGGCAGGAGGCCCGCTGTGGCCACATGCCACCACAGCGGGGGCCAAGGCAGCCATGACCAATGGCTTTGAGGACACCATGGCGAAGTGGGGTTGACAGGCAGCTGAGCCGGGACACTCCAATGGGTAAGATGGCCAAGCTGCTCACAGGCCAGACAAGGGGGAGAGAAAGACAAAGGCTAGCGTGAAAGAGGAAGTTGAGGTTAAGCTCGTGTCAGATTCACATAAGATGAAAATGCTGATAATAAAAGTGATTCAAGAAGTACAGCGGTAGGAAGAAGTACGTAGTTTTCATATTTCTACAGAGCATAACATGCTAACAATCACAGGACAGGTGGGAAAAGTAAACCCTTGGATTTAATACCTGGTTGTCCCTACTTTTGCGGCAATAACCTCAACCAAACGTTTCCTGTAGTTGAAGATGCGGTCAAGTTGAATTTTGGACCATCCCTCTTTACAAAACTGTTGCAGTTCAGCAAAATTCCTGGGATGTCTGCCGTAAATAGCTCTCTTAAGGTCATGCATCTCAATCGGGTGAGGTCAGGACTTTGACCGGGCCACTCCAGAACACATTTTCTTCTTTTGAAGCCATTCGGTTGTTGATTTGTTTCTGTGTTTTGGATCATTGTCCTGTTGCAACACCCATCCTCTGTTGGACAGATGGCCTCAAGTTCTTCTGCAAAATTGATTGATAACCTTGTAAATCATTTTTTCCATTGATGACAGCAAGGTGTCCAGGCTGTGAAGGATCAAAGCATGCCCATACCATGGTGCTCCCTTCACCATGCTTCACAGTTGGGATACGGTTTTGATGTTGATGTGCTGTGCCATTTTCCCTCTACACATCACATTGTGTGTTCCTCCCAAACAATTCAATCTTGGTTTTATCTCTCCACAGAATATTCTACCAGTAGTTCTGTCGAACATCCAAGTGAAACTTAAATTGTGCAGGAGTGTTTTTTTTGTTGTTGTTTTTTTTGTTATAGACAGTCACGGCTTCCTCCTTGATGTTCTCCCATGAATCCCATTCTTGTTTAATGTTTTACGTATGATAGATTTGCAAAGAGAAATGTTGGCACTTGCCAGTGATTTCTGCAAGTCTTCAGCTGACACTCTAGGGTTATTTTATTTTTTTACCTCAGTGAGCATTCTGCGCTCAGTGTGCTGTGCTGTTGCAGTCATCTTTACAGGACGGCCACTCCTTGGATGAGTAGCAACAGTGCTAAACTTCTCTATTTACAGACAAATTGACTAACCGTGGACTAATGAACATCAAGACTTGTAGAGAAACCTTTGTAACATTTCAAAGCTTTATCCAAGTCACCAGTTCTTAATTGACGGTCTTCTGAGAGCTCTTTTGAGTGACGCATGGTACACACAGCAATGGGTGTTGACCAGAGGATATTCTAAACTGGTGTGTTTTCTTGTGGACAGAGCAGCTTTAAGCCACACCTCCAATCTTGCTTGTTAGCTCACTCCTGACTGATCCGTAGCCTAGAGGTTCACTTACTTCTTCCTTCCTGTCCTATGAATGGTTACATGTTCATTTCAGTGAAAATATGAACACATAATTGTTTGTGTGGTATTACTTTAAGCAGACTTTGTTTATTCGTGGGGCGGCATGGTGGCTAGCACATCTGCCTCACAGTTCTGAGGATTCGGGTTCAAATCCGACCGCACCTGTGTGAAGTTTGCATGTTCTCCCTGTGCCTGTGTGGTAGGTTAACTGAAGACTAAATTGTCTGTAGGTGTGAATGTGAGTGCTAATGTTTTTACTCTATCTGTGCCCTGCGATTGGCTGGTGATGAGTTCAGGGTGTAACATGCCTCTCGCCCAGAGTCAGCTGGGATAGGCTCCAGCATGCCCGCGACCCTGGTGAGCATAAGTGGTACGGAAAATGGATGGATGGATGTTTATTCTTGTGATTTGGATGAAGATCAGACAACATTTCATTTATGCAGAAATTTCCGAAATTCAAAAGGGTTCACATACGTTTTTCTCCAACTGTATAATGATGTCCGAAATGCCATAGAATACTTGCTTGTACAATTTTATGGCACATGGATTTTCATGAGGCAGCAGGTGACCTAGTGGTCAGCAGCACTTCAGCCCCACAGTTTTGAGGTTTGGGGTCCAAATCATGGAGGCGGGCACTCTGGTTTCCTCCCACATTACAAAAACATGAATTGGAAATTGAGGTTTGTTGAAGACGTTAAAGTGCCCATAGGTATGAATGTGAGTGTGGATGATTGCTTATCTTTATGTGCCCCCGATTCTCTGCAACACGTCCAGGGTGTACACCGCCTCTCGCTCAAAGTCAGCTGGGATAAGCTCCAGCTCACCCGTGACAATAATGAGGACAAGTGCTATAGAAAATGGATAAATATTGTTTTTCATAGTTGAAGGCTGAAGCCCTAACTCGTATTTGCATCGAGCATGTAAAAGCAGTCCTGTTCGCTCCTGTGCTCTATATCAGTCATAACCTGATGCACTGCTTTCTGTCACATGCTGGAAACAGTGTTGGACAAAGAGCGGGCATCCCAGGCACTGCTGCCATGGTAACCTGGGTCACAGCTCTGTGTGGTGGGTCATTTGGAGGGTTTTACAGATGACAAAAGGAGGGAAATTGTGTTTGTAAAAGTGTGCACAATGTGTCCATCTCAGTGATAAGTGGAAGACAAACACGTGAAGGGAGTAGTCAATGAAAATAAATGAGAGAAGTTGAGGATGAAGCCAGCAAAAGATGAGGAGAAAGACAAAAAACCTCAGCACACAGTCGGCCAACGGAGCCATATGGCCATCCATTATCAAAGATGCAGATGACTGCAGGCCTGTTATTGAGATTCCGAAAGCAAATATTGACTCCAGCTGGAGCAGGCGCTTTTCTCCAACTCTGACACATGCCTCTTTTCCAATACTTACCTCCGCTGTTCTCTATCTGACTTAGACAAATTGATAAGATTGAGCAAGAAACTTTTACAAATGAAAGGAGAATGATCAAAAGACAGGAGTAAATGCCACAGGAGAAAGGGAGGGCTACGCAACGAGAGGACGACGAATAAAAGGTGTTTTCCAGAAGAGTGAACATAAGAGTCATCATCAGTTCACTTAAGTAAATGGACAATGCGGTCTGTGGGTAAAAAAATTGCGGCACAGAAATCCAACCTGATGCACTGAGCGGGATAATCTTGCCTTCTCTCTCTCTCTCTCTCTCGCATGCTGCTGCCTCTGTTTATCTGTAATTACCAAGCCTTAGGTACAGCTTGTTCCCCTGCATATGCACAGCCGCTGCTGCCTCCTTGCAGTAACTAGGGACAATTAATAAAGGGACACATTCAGAACAGCAATATAAAGATTATATCCACAAAGCTGCCAACCTATGAAAAATTCACTTCCAGAACAATTTGTCCAAATTTGTCTACATTTCCATATTTTCTAAATTCTGCCAAGAAGATTTCCGTGCAACAGTCAGAATCATAATCGTTAAGAAATGATGGGTTCAATATTTGTGATTTTATTGTTTGTATTACATCAACCTTATAATGATGGAAGCAGTTGCAGCCCGAATCAAAGTACCAGTATGAGATTTCGACTTTGCATCATTAAAAATATATCTGTGTCTACGGATTAATTCCCCTTTGCCAATTCTGTTTTTAAAGCTGGTAAGAAAAAAAACAAAGCAAGTTTATGCATGGACAATAGTTTTGCAATGTACTTCTTGTACACGTACAAGAAGTGCATGGAAGAAGAAGAAACGTAATTGCATCTCTTGCATGCTATTTATACTACAGATTTATAATTCCTACATCCACAATTGCTGCAGAAACGATGCAAAATTCCCCATTGTGGGACGAATAAAGGTTATCTTAACTTATATTACCAATATTTATGAATAATAATAATATCCTTTCAACCTGCCCGCGTTCTGAAGTGACGTGCAATGACGTACTAATTCAATTCCGGTTCAGACGCGGCATTCTGTGCGGCCGTGTATTATTTTATATTTAATCTTTATCTCCAAACATGAATTAATTGGCCGGTTAGTCTGTTGTTCAAAGTTGGTTACTCTCCGGAAAACCGTGGTCCCAGCCAGACCGATGTGACAAGGCTTCTGTTTCACCAAATCACTTATTTCGATATTTTGAGACTGCTTGTAACGATAGTTTCACAATTAGCATGGCTTTGACATCGTCTTCGCCTATCCACTCCTCGTCCTCCCTTTGTGACATTTTTGCAAGAAGCATGGTAAGAACTGTAGCTTATTTGACACCGTGGAGGCAATGATCAGTGACTTACAATGCATTGACCCCGAATGACCAAACTTTTGCTTCTGCGGCTTGGCAGCCGTGGGGCGGAATACAACAGCGCGCGCCAACCAACTGTTCAATGTGGACGAGGCCGTAATGTCAGATGCTTTCTTTTTTTTTTTTCCTCCAATATCCGGAACAATCAGTTTTATGGCCATAACGAGTCAACGTTTAGTGATTCGGGAACATAACATAACATTTGGCAGCTCTGTATCCATGTCAAAGGCACAGTCCATAGTCAGTGACCTTTCAGGGAAAACATTGACCCCTATAACTGCTGTATAATAATATAATAACACCAGCTTGAAATAAAGAGTTGGAATTTTGTAAGGACTAAGCAGACAGCAAAAATATAAATAGGAACGCTTAAATATAAATTTAAAAGATAGGGCAACTAATTTGGATTCATGCTGGTAATAAAAAGACAAAAACAAATCTAAATCGCTTGTGAGTGATGACAATATAGCGTCGGCAAAACACCAATCTACACGTACTCTATCATGTGAGGTGATGGAAAGAAACCCAACCTGACTTTCATTTACTGCAACTTGATTTGAAGCAGCTGCCATAGTGCTGCTATTTGGAAAATAATTGAAATAAGCCTGTCACGGCAAGCCACGTAGCAGACCTGATCATTTGTGTTATATCTTGCAAAGTTAGGCATAGGAACGATAGTCAACTCCTGCCCAATAGATTCTGTGAACAACTACTACTACTGCAGTGACTACAAATTAAGGCAAGTGAAACCAAGTCATGGACAGAGCCAAACTAAGTAAATGGAAACACAGAAATGTATTGGATTAAGTCGGGAAAAAAACCAAAAGATTGTCAGAAAAAGTTCATTGGTGGTTGGTTCACCAATAGGATAGACCGCCGATCCAGGGTCACTATAGCAAGAACAGAGATGCTGCTCTCCTCAATTTAATAGAACGTTGATTAGGCAAATCGTATTGCTTTCATATTCATAAACTTGGGGGAATGGTTTTGGGTGGGCAAGTTCAACCTTCCAACCTTTGTAGTGACTGAAGGTGATAAGGGAAGGGATTTGCGGCTGGTATGATGTTTCAAGTGATTCCAAACACATACACAAACATACTGGTCAATTATGCAGTAACACACACTCTGCAGCTTTGATGGTCACAGTGCTGGTGACAGAGAGATAAAACGATCGGTAGGACCATATGGGTAAAGGTGTGCACATACATATGCATTTGAGTATGTGCATGTATGTATACATATGCATGTGTGCTGCCCAGATGGGAGGAGGGCAGCAGCTCTTGGGGAAAGCAAAGGTCAAGCATCTTTGTGGATCAAAGCCAAGGTCAGGGGAAACGCAGTGGCCCATGTTCAAGGTGAATGAAAACCTCAGATGGCGTTTCATGAGCAGGCTGCTCTGTCTCCACTGGACCCCATCAGCCAAACAGCACCAACCTTCATCCTGAGTCCCCTCTTTATCCCCTTCTGTCCACTGGGACCCGTCCTGAAAACGACTGTCCACTGGGGTCCATTTTGTGCCTAGTCCAACCCACCCAATGCGACGGCCCTCTCTACACATGCTCACACACACCCGTTTTGTGCATAAGAAGGCACACACAAACACACACTTCTCCCCAAAAGCCAATCTTGACCTCTGATCTGGTGACTCCCAGGAGAGCACCTTGACCATCCACGCTCAGTCTTTGTGTTCCTCAGTCATCCTGCTGACAGAAGGCTTCTCGCCACTACTACTAGCCTATAACACACACAGCCCTTAAACACCCATACAGTAGCTGGTTCATAGAGTATTCACTCCACTATAAAAGTATTGGAACAGTAAGACTCCTATTTGGGTTTGACATCAAAAGATGAATATAAGCCGAGAGAGCAATACTTCAGCTTCAACTTCCAGGTATTTACATCTTCATCTGATACACATTATTTACAACAGAGCACCAAAAAACATTGGAACATGTATAATTCGTTGAAAAATCTTTGCTTGCAATTACTGCGCTAAGCCTGCGACCCACTGACATAACCAAACTTTCATGTTCTTTTGTGATGCTTTTCCTGGAAGTCCAGGGGTCTCAGTCTGAAGCCTAACGCACCAAAGGATAAAGTACTTGAGTTGACAAAAAGTCTTATGAAAGCTTGAATATACAGTGTCATGAAAATGTTTCAGATCATCCAACCAATTTTAATCCAACCCAAGTAAAGAATAGTAAAATAAATGCAGTTATTTCCCAAACTATCTGTCCTTAACGGAAAATGTAATTGCTCATAGAACCTAATAACTGAAATAAAGCGTTGCCCATAACTGGTCTTTCACATCACTCTGGCAGTGATATATGCTAGGTTTTAAACCAAACACTGCTACTGCCAACGGATGATGAGAGTTCATCCAGCTCACGACAACACAGAGCAGAATCCAATGAAAAAAAATAAAATAAAAGGGAATGGAACACAAAGGACTTCCACTAAGGACGACAAATAAAACTCTTGAGATCTGGGATTATGTTTTTGTCTCGTAACCAGGCAACTAAAAGGTATCCTAAGAATGACCATACTCAATAAAGATGACAAAAAGAGCAAAAATGAATATGAATGTGATCCGATTTTTGCCCCTCTCTTCTTCTTCAAAAACATTGTTTTTAAGCCACTCAGAGATGGACTCGCTGGCATGTTTCGGGTATTGTCCTGCTGCAGAACCCAAGTTGAGGGAATGATGCGATAGCAGGAGATTCACCTGCAGGAGTTTGTGGTATACTGCAGAATTCATTGTTCCATTAGTCACAGCAAGTTGTCCAGGTCCTGAAGGGGAAACAGCCTCAGACAATCACATTGCCACCACAATGTTTGACTGTTGGCATGACGTGCCCTGAGACCAGGGACATAGTCATCATTTTAGAAGTGAAGGGGACAAATTGAGTAATTCAGTATGCTCCAAACCTGCATGAGCAATGACCATCCTTTAGCAACGGCTCCTTTCCCTGGTGGCCAAAAAAACAGAAGAACCAAACTGTCATACTTTGATTGAGATAAAACACAATGGCAGTAAAGTCAAAAATCATCCCTCTCCGGCCCCATTTTATGCCTCCAGTTTAATTAGAATTATCTTCAAACTTCGTCACGGCGTGAGAAAAATAGCCAGAGACTGTTGAGGCAGAAGGCGTGACTGAGGGGTGTGGTCAATTATTTGCATGTGCAAAGCACACAAATGCAGCCTCGCTGGGACAAACAGCAGCTTCGTGCAAAAAAGAGACGATTATAGTTTCTTTGACGGATTTTTTTTGAACACCATTTAGCAACAAAAGTCGAAGAGAAGGACTTGGACAGCTCTCAAGACAAATCAAGGGTAAACATATAACCTTGGTGTCCTATATGTGGACGACTGCATGGCTGGGCTTGGAAAACCACCGCCAACTTCTGCGTTCTCACCCGATCGTCAGGTACCTTGATCACCTCTCTTAATAAATACTACATCAAACCGGTAACATTTCGTGTTTGGCAATACCCCGTCATAAATAAGTCATGTTAGCAAGCAGCCTTGGCGTGCCGTGCACGCGCATTAGCGAGCTGGGGGCGTTTCTTTGGGCAGCGACGCGAGGGGGCGGGAATTGAATTGAGGATACATTCAACTGTTGCTAACAGTTTGAAAACTGCACACTCTACCGTTGAATATCCAGTTGACATCATTCTTGGGGTTATTGCATACAAAATGTAAAGCAAACAAACAGCTTTTGAACATTTATAAAACTTCTTAAATTTGAACACTTTCCAATTTCCTTAGTCCTCCATGAAAGCAATTTGTGTTTGTCTTTTTAAGCAAAACAAGACATTCGTGGCCACCATCTTGAGCTTAGAAAAACTGATAAATATTTTCTGTCATGTTTGGAATCAAAAACTAACCCAGTCATTCGCAAGCTCAAGTGTCCCAATTTGAAATTTGAAAATCTTCTCAGGCCCACCAAAATCTCAGCGCATGAGATAAGGATCAAGAATTCTCAAATATGTGGTGTTTGTGATCAGAATAAGTGGATGTGAACATGGCATATCCAATTCCAAATTAATAATCAGTCCAATTCACTCATTCTGAGCTTTAATGAGACATGTTTTTATCCATCTACATAATTTACACTAAAATACAGTACTGACATCCATCCATCCATTTTCCATCCGGCTTATCCTCAATTGGGTCCTGGGTGTGCTGGCGCCGATCCCAGCTGACTTTGGCTGAGAGGCGAGCTACACCCTGGACTGGTTGCCAGCCAATCGCACGGCACATACTGTAGAAACAAACAAGCATTCACACTCACATTCATACCTACAAACAATTTTGAGCAGACATGTCAAGCTCCCGGCAGTAATTTCGTCCGGCCCGCGGGATCAATTTGACATTGACCCGCACAACGGCATCAGCCATGTGCGCACATTATTCCACGCGCGGCGTCTTCTAATTTGTATGATCTCTCCAGTATTCTGTGTTGGGGATGCTGAATGAAGACGCATTGCTGAAGAACCCGTGGTTGTGTCAGCACAAATTTGACTGCAAAAAGTGAAAGTGACCGCGAACGATAACGATGAAAAGAATGCTGACCGACCTCTTATTTGATCGGAGGCAATGACAGGAATACTTTTCAGATTCTTGTTAGCTGAGTTTTCATTAAAGTTATCTCTACGTTATGTTAGTGTTGATATAAAAGTTTTGACAAAGATAAAAATGTTCCTTGTGGTTGTTACAGTGCAAATCTTACTGCAAATAGTGTTTTCGGCATCACAAATAAATACATTTATATATAAAAAAAAAAAAAGAAATCACACATTTATAGGATTCGGACACAGTAGAAAACTATATGGAGGTGATACACGATGATTATTCTTGTTTTCTGTGAAGTTTGAAGTAAATCTGTGATCCGGAAAATGAGATGGCTCGAGCGCGCGCAACCTTTGTTTAAAGGTAGCTAGCTTAGTTAGCTTAGCGGCAACCGTTGTAGTTACAAACGTAAAATCACTGGATGATCGCAATTTCAGAAAGCCTTTGCCTCATTTTTTTATGAACACTAAGGCCTACTCTGCTATTGTATATTAATGTTGGTCCTGATGGTGGTACTTGAAGTTGCTAAGACATTTTTGAGGTGATATTTGGTGTGAAAAGTTTGAGAACCACTGGATTAGCTAGATAGATGATAGATGGCTAGATAACTATGACATTTTTGGTCATGATAATTGTGATATGAAATCTTCATGCCAAGTCATGAACAATTAAAGATGACGTGCCTAAACTTTACCTCTGGAATACACACAGTGAATACCTAAAACCCTTCTACCATAAATAGTGGCAAACCACTCTGCCACTGCTCGATCCTGCACACTACAACCAAGGTTAATCCCCGTTTCCCAAAGCACTTGCAGTAAAAGGAGCTCTTGTGGTGAAGAGACACAGTTTAGAGATGAGGTGGCGTGTGCCTCTAGGTCCTTGACTCCCCCCACTCCTCTCTCAGCCCCACATCTGCCCATTAACCTGGGCCAATCAGCTTGACCTTGAAGAGAAGAGGAACCCACGAGTAGCTTGCAGTACCATTGACTTTAGCAGTCAAATAATTGGCCTCCAAAGAGGAAGCAGTTGGGGTGCTCGGGAGTGATGGGCTGCCAGGTGAAAACCAAGGCAAAAAAGCAAACACGGTGTTTATTTATTTTGTCGGTAGAAAGGCATGGGACACCCTAGCTCATATAGGCAATCGTCTTTTTTACTCGGTTATACAAATACTGCCCATTTTTTGGGATATATGCAGTATTTATACTCGATAAATAAGATCTCCATGGTCGTCAGCAAACAAGATACAAAACATGTTGGTGTTGAATAAATGCCTTAAGATCAATATAACGACTACTCGAGAAGGTAGAAAGGCAAATTAGTGCAAAATGTATGCAATCAAGAAGGCACACCACCTTCATGAGGGGAAAAATTAAGCAGGTGCACTGGGAAAGGGGTTGGTGGCGCACAACTCGAGAAAATGAAGATGGAGGAAAAGAAAACACAGAGGAACAGGGAAGAAAAGGAGCAAAGCAGACCAGGTGTTGATTGGAGGGAGGCCAGGTGGTGAGAGCCGGCGGTACCCGTTATCACAGCGAGGACTGAAGGTGTGAAGCTCATCTCAGCAAAGGCCTGCCAAGGTGTGAGGTGATTATGGGGAAAAACACAGACATTTGGACAGAGAAACATTGGGACAGACAGAAAGGACGAACAGATTGAGATTGATAACGTGAGAGCCTGGATGACAGAAATGCCCAATGGAAGGGTAGACTCGGGTGGATATGTGAGTACCCCATTTCTTTCTATATAAAGCAGCCACTCAAACCTTGGCGTCTCATTAAACAGCCTTCGCTGTAGCTGCATCTCACGGACCAAAAATGTCCGAATGTGTTACATACGCAGTACGATTAGCAGAGGTGTTTGTGCCCATTTTCTGGATGTACATAGACATCTTAGGATATGCTTTAGAGAAAAATCTGCTCTCTGGGAGTTTTAACCAAGTTGCCTAATTAGGAGCAGGTCCAGGAAACTGCAGCCAAGGGAGCCCCCCAAAGGAGTCGGGTCAAATCGTGAGCCCGGGTTAATTACACCTCTTGAGGGGTGAGCTTCGCCCAGCAAGAGCTTCTAAGCTCCAACCTCCACACCTCTTTACCGTCCATCTGGCATTCAGACAGCAAGATGGGGAGTTATGCCTGTGACATCATTCCTGACCTGTGACATCATCACTGCCCATCAGTTATTTCACAAAGCCTTGCCACAGCTGCAGACAAACGCTGAGGTCTGTGAGTTGGCATGGACAGGTTATTTACGAGCTGGCTGGAGGAAGTGGTCACCGCTTTTCTCAAACACACAAAGTCTCTGACAATCCACAATTCCGCTGGGGAACACTAAAAATCGATTCTTGCTGCACAACAAATCATAAGACTGACAATAAAGTTATGTGTTGACCCTTGATGGATGTTTGTTGGAGTCACATGTTGACAAAAAGTAAGATTTACAACTCTGAAAAAAAGGCAACAAGCATCACTGAGGGCATCAATATTCGTCCAGCATAATTTGATTAAGCACAACATGACAGCCTTCAAAGCCTACTAAGCGTGTGTTTTTACATGAACTGCGTCTGTAATCCATCTCCTTTCAAAGGACCCTGGTGGCCATTGATGAGTATTAACACGAGAGCCTTAGATGTGCAATACAATGGATGAACATGATTAATCAAACACAGACCCATTATAGTCCAAACAGCCACACAGGGCTCCAACGTGCTTTAAGAGAAAGTCATAATAAGATGAGCTACAAAAGGCTGATAGGGATGAAGATTAACAGATACAATTCTGTGACTGGCTGGGTGATACTTCTCTATGAATGTGTCCTTTGTCAGTGATGATGACCAGAGGGGACATGAATCCCTGGCTATTTTATTATGTCAGGACAAAGATTGCCATCTAAGTTATCAGAGATGAATATGCAACATTTTCTTTAGAAATGGTACAGGGCACCGCAGCATGTATCTGATCTCGATTTGAACATTTAATAAAATGTCAAAGACCAAACAGTGAAGAGCAAGCTGGTCCTTGGCTTTGACGTGAAATCTTCCCGATTACTACAAAGTATTTCTCTTGCTTTGTCCTCCAACATCGTAGTGCAGTGGAAAGAAGGAAACTTTTAGATTCACCTTACCTCTGTGCTAGTTCAGAAAGTGAAAAGGCCAATTAAAGGTTGATTCAACTTATTCTTTGGACAGGCACAAAAGCTTTCAAATCATTGTATCTGCAGCTTATACATATTTGCCTGCTTGCTTTAGGTGTGGTACCCGTGGTACACGGGCTCTCTCTCGTGCAGGGGTGTAAAACATGTTTGTCGCGGGCCACATTGGAGTTGCGGTTTCCCTCGGACGGCCGAAAATGAAGAGCGATACTAATTACGTCAGGACTGGAGGTTGTGGTAGGTGGCGTAGTAATTAGCAACGACAGCTAGCATGTAGATAGGGGCTCCGCTCTGGCGTGGCTGCTGTAGAGTCCGGCGACGATCCAGTGGGATACTGTATATTCCAGACACTGGAGGCTTTAAGTGGATATATTTTCGCGGCTCAAATATATACAGTGGTGTGAAAGTGTTTTCCCCTTTCCTGATTTCCCATTTTTTTTGCATGTTTTTCACACTGAAATATTTCCCATCATAAAATCAATTTCAATATTAGTCAAAGACAGGACAAGTAAACACAAAATGCAATTTTTAAGTTAAGGTTTTTATTATTAAGGGAGAAAAAAAAATAATCCAAAACTACCTGGCCTTGTGTGAAAAAGTGATTGCCCCCTAAGCCTAATAACTGGTTGGAGAAACAACTGCAATCAAGCATTTACGATAACTTGCAATGAGTCTCTTACAGGAATTTTGCCCCACTCGTCTTTGCAGAATTGTTGTAAGTCAGCAACACTGGAGGGGTTTCAAGCATGAACCGCCTTTTTAAGGTCATGCCACAGCATCTCAACAGGGTTCAGGTCAGGACTTTGCAGAACCCAAGTTTGTACCAGCTTGAGGTCACGAACAGATGGCCGGACATTCTCCTTCACGATTTTTGGTAGACAGCTGAATTCATGGTTCCATCAATCACAGCAAGTTCTCCAGGTCCTGAAGGCGCAAAGGGGCCCAAGACCATGACACTACCACCACCATGTTTGACTGTTGGTATGATGTTGTTTTTTGTGAAATGTGGTGTTACTTTTACGCCAGATGTAATGGGTCATACACCTTCCAAAAAGTTAAACTTTTGTCTTGTCAGACCACAGAGTATTTTCCCAAAAGTCTTGGTGGAGTCTTGAACACTGACCTTAACTGAGGCAAGTGAGGCCTGCAGTTCTTTGGATGTTGTTGTGGGGTCTTTTGTGACCTCTTGGATATCCGAGTCGTCGCTGCTCTCTTGAGGTAGCTTTGGTCGGCCAGCCACTCCTGGTAAGGTTCGACATTGTTCTGTTTTCGCCATTTGTGGATAATGGCTCTCACTGTGTTTCGCTGGAGCCCTTAAGCTTTACAAATGCCTTTAATAAACTTTCCCACACTGATCAATCTCAATTATTTTCACTCTCATTTGTTCCTGGATTTCTTGAGATCTCGGCATGATGTCTAGCTTTTGAGGATCTTTTGGTCTGGTTCACTTTGTCAGGCAGGTCCTATTTAAGTGATTTCTTGATTGAGAACAGGTGTGGCAGTATCAGGCCTGGGTGTGGTTAGAGAAATTGAACTCGGGTATGATAAACCACAGTTATGTTTTAACAGGGAGGGGCAATCACTTTTGCACACAGGGCCGTGTAGGTTTAGATTTTTTTTTGTGCCTTCACAATAATAAAAAAAAAATAAAAACAATAAAAAGAAATCAGGAAGGGTGCAAAGACTTTTTCACACCACTGTAGTTATGCGTAGGCATTAGAAAGATGCTGCACATTTGTCATTGTATCAGCATTACCACATTACTGGTCCAACTACTGGGGACAAATTCCTTGCGTGGTTTAACACACTTAACCTATAAAGATGGTTCTGAGTCTGACTTTGTGATTTTTTTTTTTTTTAATCATTTAAATGTGGCGGGCTTGTCGACAGTTCTCTGTGGTGTGTCAAATTTAGAAGAAATGTTCCCTTCACAGGGACTTTAACCTTCATGTGCATTTTATTTTAAATGAGTTTTTTAAAATTGTCCTTCTTTCTACAGTATATTTAAGCACAGTGTTAGTGTTTAATGGTTTACAACAATAAAACTGTTTTTTTTTTTTTTAAAACCTCGGTCTCGTTTTTGATGAACACTTTGGCCTACTATGCTACTATATTTTAATGTCGGTCATGATGGTGGTACTTGAAGAACTAAATATTATGTGGTACTATGTGGTGTAAAACATTTGAGCACAATGCAGGTAATGACAGCAATGTAATATCTATCATGTTGCCACTAAGCGATTCAGGTTGTGCCCAAGTAAGCCTACTTTCCCCCTTCCATACCATACCACACCAGTGGTTAGTAACCCAAAACAAAAGAAAATTGATCAACTCATTTCATACATCTTGACAATGTAAAGCAAAAGGCCAGCAGCAGTGCTACTTAAAAAGAAACGAAGAAAACAAAAGACCCATGACTTGAGACAAAAAAACTCTCCTTATACTCTGCAACAAACACCACATCCCAAATAATGATCTGCTCCCAAATGCAGTGGAAACAAACGCACCTTCATTTGACATTTGACAATCCTAATAATCATAATCTATTTGACACTTCAATTTCACAAACTAAGGGTCAAGCCAAATTGATGATTTAACCCTGCAATGCCACTGTTGAGACATATACTGAATTGATCAAATACTCAGTCCAAAAAACAACAGCAGTGACTTCTACAATTTTAATGATGCTTGTGGCATGTGCAAGTGAGTCAATGTAATGTACTAACAGCGGGCATATCAATCTGCCTTCCAGTCAATACATAAGGCAGATCTTATTCCTTCATTCCCCTCAATAGAAAAGATTCATCAGGCCAATTAGGCTTCTTAGCCTTAAACAAAATGCCAAGTATTTAGTGGGAATGCTAATGATTAGGGCTAGGTTACATATGATCACAGCTGTGGTGAACACACATGGGAGGATTAGTTTCAGGGGCATGACAGTGCTTTAAAAATTTCAATTCAAGCCATTGCATAAAAATGCACTCAAAACTAAACTTGTGGCAGTGAACTATCAAAGAGTTTAGTCAATACAATTTTGTAAAAAAAATATAAAGCAAAGTGATTTAAGATACTGTTTATAACACGATGAGTTTAATGTCATAATTGGGTTGCACATTTTATTCTTATCATTACGTCTTTGTAAGTCCTCTTGAGAGGACTGGTACCAGAACCCAAGCAGTGTGTGGAGATGAGCCCGACTATATCTAGATGGAACTTCTTGACCTCACACACCAGCTCGGGCTCTTTCCACGTCCCTAGGGCCAGCTTATGTAGCCAGGGATCGGCTTGCCAATGTCCCTGCTTTCGGTCACCGCTCAGCTCACACTGCACCCTTACCCGTATGGCCCCTCCCACAGGTGGTGAGCCCACGGGAAGTGGGGGCCAGGTTACCCTTTCAGGCTGTGCCCGGCCGGGCACCGTGAGTGCAGACCCAGCCACCAGGGCGCTCGCCTTCCACCCTCACCTCCAGGCCTGGCTCCAGAGGGGGGCCCCGGTGGCCCGCCTCTGAGCAAGGGAAAACGTCTCCCAGTATTTCTGTACATCATAGGGGTCTTTTGAGCCGTGCTTTGTCTGGTCCCTTACCTAGGACCTGTTTGCCATGGGGAATAAAGCCCCAGACAACTTAGCTCCTAGGATCACTGGGACACACAAACCCCTCCACCAAATAAGGTGACAGCTCAAGGAGGGAGGAGGGAGGCAGAGATATACTTAAGATAATTTTTTTTGCATACCATTAAAGAGGTTTGCCTGTGAATATTCTCATTAATCCAGGTCATTTAATTCTCTGGGAATTGAATCGAGTGGTCTGTTTGTCTTAGAAGACGTTTCGCCGCTCATCTGAGCAGGCTTCATCAGTTCATGCAACAAGGCTTAGGACGCACTAGCCAGTGTTTGTGTGGAACATTTTGATTTTCCGCACAATATTTATCTATTTATCACACAATATTTTTGTATTTATGCATGAAAGAAGTTTGAAGATGTGATATCAATTAAAACATACTCATCATTTTCTTAGTTTAGTTTTGTTTTATATACTGTTTTTCTAATTTAGAACACTGGATCTGCCTGTCTTTAAAGTCAAGTTAACATCATAGTCTAACTTGCTCATAGGGGTGAATATGAATGGTAATGGTTGTTTGTCTATGTGCCCTGTGGTTGACTGGCGAACAGCCTAGGGTGTACCCCACCGCTCACCCAAAGTCACCTCCAGTTCACTGGTGACCCTGAATAGGTAAGCATTGAATGAATGAATAACATTGGTAACATAACTTCCAACTGTTGTCATTTGCAGACAAAAGATTCACCCAGTAATAAAAAAAGCTACATTTTGCTTAAATGGTATTATATTTTTTCGATTCCTCCTTTATGGAGTGCAACATACTGTTTTTGCTCCTTTCAAAACCACAACAGATGTATCCAGAATTACACGAGAATTATTATGTCGAGTAAATGAAGACTTGGGTACCAGAAATTGGGGTGTGTAGACTTTATGCTCTTATTGTATTGGATAAAGAGATGCCTGTGTTTGAACACTGGAACATGCACACTAAAGGTGGCTACACACTGCACTTAGTTTGCGGGGTAGGATGCAGGACGGTGCAGGGACAATGGCGGCGCACCGCAAGCTTGCCTACATTGCCTAGAAGTGAAGAGGAAGTAGCCTGGTGCCTTACCCCGCTTGCTTGGAGGTAAAGTAAGTCGCAGCTCTGCAACATTTGTCACTGTTGTAATGAAAAGGCCCGGCTTTGCTTATATAAGGGGGAGGTGGAGGAGGAAATTAGCTGCAGTTCAAGGAAGGATATAGGTTCATCTGATTCTAATAGCACAGAAGGATCAGGGAGAGGTTAGGCTTGTCTGTGAGCTACAGCTCCACGTTGACCGCTTTGAGGCGTACTTCAGGTTGAGGCTCTTTTTTACCACATCACAGTACATCATCTGTCTTGCGTCGCAGAGCCTGGGACACTGGGACACCGCATTAATTACGGATTCATCCATGCTGTTTTTACTGTAGAATTTCTCTGAAATCCCTCCTCCACCATCTCTTCTATTGGATGTGCCGAGATGTTGTGACCGCGTACTGTGCAGAATAAAAAAAAAAAAAAAAAAACTCAATTCGGTGCACCACCCAACTCGTGCGCCGCCAAACTCTGCGCTACGGCGCTGCACCGCATCAGCACATACACAATGAATGGGTTGGTTGACACCGCACTGCACTCTGCTAAGTGTAGTGTCAAAGGGCCTTAAGAGAAATCTCCACACAAAACCTTGGGCAAAACAAGAAAATAGACTTGTGTGTTGGCAACAGCTTTTCCTAATCCAAGCCCCTGGGCTATATTGTGCAGTCAAGCAGGCTATTACATGGCAACAATTAAGGGGGGCTGGAGCCCAACACCTGGTCGTCTCCTATTCTGGCCCATCAGTGGCAGCTGACTGTACAGTCTCACAGCCAGGTGGCCCTCCTTCAATGACATTAGATAGTCACTCCAGGGTTAATCAGGAGCCTGCTATCATCCAGCGGGCACGGATACAGTCCTATTCAGACTAGGGCTTGTATTGGGAAGAGGATGATGTAGACCATGTTGTTTTGTACAGTGCGTGTGTATTTATATTGTGTATATGTATATATAAATAAAACAATTCAGCTTAAGATCCCTGACAGAGAGCCCAGGGACTCAAAATAATTGGGGGAGGGGTTTGGGCCTCCTGAAATCATAGAATAAGTTGGGTGCACCGCCTTGATTGGCTCAAGCGAAGATTGCGGCACGTCAACTGTGCATCCTGCAGATCACAATGGACCTTTTCATGGGTTGACAAAAACAGATGGAGAAGCGGGAAGTGCTATACATCCACACAGACGGGTGATGATGTGGGGGGGAGGGGTAGTGGATCTTGTCAAAGTCGGCAGATACAAAAACAAGTGGGTGTCGCTTGAGCGTCCATGCTATATCAGCCCGCACAAAGGCCAATTCCAAAGACCTCTCGTTTGGAGATCTGTGGGTAAATAAGGCTCATTTGAATAAGAAAAAGCTATAGATTTGTACCCAAATCAGCTAGTCATCAATAGTAATTAGAGGCTACACATAAGTAATGAAGAGGTGTACACTACAATAAGCAAAAGTAACAATAGTAATAGTAGTTGCGTCTCAAAACAAAGTGTTTTCTAAAACAATGCATAAATGCAGCGAGGATTATGCAAACAAACTTTGCATCAATTTCAAGATATAATCACCTCAATATGAGTGTTGTGTTTGCTTCTACAAGCCAAAACATTTTCTCATTGTGTGACATCAATTCCAATAGCCTGCTGCAGTGGCGAGACAAGATTTCGTCAATGTCTCAGCACTGTTCCTTCAGCTGCCACTTGAAAATGAAATAGCCTATGAGTATTAACACATAAAGGGAAGATTTCTGTATCAAGAACCTGACAAAGCACAGCAAGGCATATTTACATGTTTTGTTTTTGTTATTACGTTCTGTCATTCATTCTCTGCCAATGCAGAAAATTCCATTTTGTGCAGAAATGCAAATGTTACAAGGCATGAGGACACTCTGTATAAGAGAACAATTGCCTGAGGCCAGCCAGGGAGCAGACACTGCCTTTGAACCGTTTAAACAGGCATTAATGTGCAACTTATAAATAATCAACTAATGCCTCCTTTAAAAAAACAACCATTCAAGTCCGTGATATTAAAAGCAACGCAGGCTTGGTTGAAATGAAGAGCAATCTCATCATTTGACAAAATGGACAAGGAAGCCCAATAATGTCACAAGGTGACCTCCTCTCGAGTGCCAAAATCCCAAGGCCACATCAGGCACCAAAAGATTCCAGTGCAGAATGATGAGTGACATTTCGGTGACATTTCCCAGCAGCATTTGACGTAGCGCTGTCGTCTCAAGACAGCGTCAGAAATATCTATGGATATGCTTGAATTTGACACCAACGTTGGGGGATGCGGGTTTTTTCAGGGGACGGCCTCAGGTCGGCGGCTGGTGATGAGGAGGCTGGACTCTGAGAGATTGAATGCTAATCACTGGAGCACAGATAATGGATGATTGAAGGCTCTTTCGACGCCGCTGTTGGATTTCAATATCAGAGAGGCCCTAGAATTGGGATTCTTATCATGGGCGATGCGTCAAACAAAGGGGAGCCGAGTGTGAAATATGGGGTCCAACTCAGGCACACGACCATGGCGATTAGCACAAGGATAAAAAAAGGCAGCCCAAACAAAAGGGGCCAGCTTTAGCTGGACAAAAGGCTGTCCGCTCCCTTGTAACAAGAGACATCGAAGGGAAAACGGACATAAAGAGCGGGAGTGTGTACTTTAGTGGTAAAATAGGGACAAGACAAGAGTTTGTCGAGATGGCTGGAAACGTGGATGAATAGTGTCACAGCCCAATGTTTCAAAAGTCTTCCAGGCTCCCTGCTTCTGAAAAGGAAGAAAGGACCAGCGGGAACGAAATGCAAACACGCACCAACTCTTAGCCATTCATAAGCATCCAAATCAACACACAGGACCAGCCACGTGCGCGCGCACACGCACACACACAAAGGCACAAGGGCTTCATGTCTCTGCTGAATCCACCACATACAAAAAACAACAAAATGATTCCCTTTTATGCCTGAATTCCAAGTGCTACTGCTTGCCAGCAAAGCTCATTAGCCCTCCCTTCAAGAACCTGAGACAAAAGAGAGGAAAACAAAACGTAACTAATCAATGAGAATGCACCCACTAAGGATTGGGTGTGTGACTGTATGTGAGTGGAGTGATGGGGGGGATAACATGAGAGGGTTAACAGCTTCTGCTTTAGTGTAGCTGGCTACAGGGCGGAGAAAGAAAGTTCATAATTAAACAGGGCGAGGGGAACAGATGGAATGGCTAGCTGGACGCTAATCACTTAAAGCAGATAGACATGTCCTAGCACACATGCCCAGAGTATCATAACACCATGAGAACAGTATGGGGTTAGCCTATACACGCCAATGATATATTTTGGCATATGAGCATAGTAGGTATTAGAAACATTTAATAATGTATTTCTTATTGATATCTAAAAGGACCGTGAGTCAAAGGGATTAACATTTAAGAGCCAATTCAAATTGTCTGTAATCTCGTGTGTCCAATTTAAGAAGAGGACAGTTGGAAGGCTTACTCCCTTGAGGAACTGCATGTTTCTATGTAAACAACAAAAATGTGCTGCATATTAGGGCTGAGCGATTAATCGAAATGTAATTGTGATTTTGCAGTTTTTTTCATAAAAACATTATCATTGAAGAAAAACAATTCATGTGCAGGGGCGTGGGCTGTGTATGCAAGTTCCTGTGTTGTAAACGCACCCTAAACACACCCTGTGTTGCTTGTAGCAAGCTGTGCGGCATGTTCTTCTGCCTTCCCTGAGCACGCTTTAAGATGTTTATTGACACCCCAGTTGAAGCTTACTGTAAAAGGAAACGCACAACAAAAAGAATTACCTACTCACACTGAATATTAAAATACAAGACATACATCATTTCAGTCAATGGAAAACCCTATTGACAGGGTTAGCTAACATTAGCATTAGATCACGGGAGGGATTTACCTTCAAATAGCGACTATTTACACACAAACGCCATAGTAACACATACAGACTGACAATATAACAATGCTCACGGGCATATATACTTCCTCATCTGTGAAAAACGACTTCAATGAAGTTTGATTGCGACTTTCTTCTTCTACTTTTTTTTAGCTTACTGAAACGTGCAGCTGCATGCATGCATCACACCACACTGCCCCCAGGAGGGCAAGGCTCGTATAGCAGGAACAGCAGATACAGTCATGGCTTTGTAAAAAAAAAAAAAAAAAAGAAAAAACACTTTTTCCCCCCCCGATTGTCTAACATGAAATCAGACAAAAACTGTTTTAGGTCAATTAGGATTACCAACATTATGTCTATTTACTAAATGCCAGAATACTGAGAGAAGGATTTTTTTTTTTCAACAAATATATATAATAGAAAACACAGTCACCCCAGGCATAACAATGTTATTTGCCATGGCTAATTATTTTTCTTTATTGATTTTTAGTTCTATTTTTTAACATGTTATTAATTTACATTTTACAAATGTATTTTTTGGTTGTTCTATTAAGTTACATTTAAAGTTGAGTTTTGGTAGTAAAATAAATACGAACAAATGTTGTCGTGTTGACTCCCGGTCCCTCCCACTCCCTTCCAAGCCAGAGTGTTTAAAAGAAAAATCCCGCTCCCTCCCATTCCCAGCGATCGCTCCCACTCCCTCTCTGTTTTTAAAAAAAATCATGCCCGATGCCGTATTTTTCAAAAATCCTGCCCAATCCCGCTCACTCCCACTCCCACAGAGGTTGATCCCAATCCCAAGTGAGGGATGCTCAGGGGAAATCATTAAGTAAAAATAAAATATAACTCCATCATCTTTTTCACTTCTGTCATGGTTTCCACTCCCATCAACTCCTGTCTAATGGTTTCCACTCCCGTCAATTCCTGGTGACTTTATGACAATTCCCTCTCCCTCCTGCTCCCACATGACCATTGCTCCCCCTCCTGCCCAATCACGTGATTGATAGTGAAGTTCACTCCCAAATGTCAGCCTCTATTACATACAGTACATATACAGTATATACAGTATATCTATATCTATAGATTTAGATATACACACACACTGTATACATAAATATATACTATATCTATCTAGATATATCCATATCTACAGTGGGTAGGGAAGTATTCAGACCCCCTTAAAATTTTCACTCTTTGTTATAGTGCAGCCATTTGCTAAAATCATTTAAGTTCATTTCTTTCCTCATTAATGTACACACAGTAGTGATGGGACGAAGAAGACTGGTGCGTCAGCACTGTGCCGTGCGCACAAGCGTGAAACCCCGTAAAGCATGAATTCTGCTCTTTAACAGAAAATCCTGAAGGAGAATGTCCACCAATGCCATGCACCATTACTCGTGTCAGACATACGATTGAATCAGGTGGAACTGTTTAAGATGTCCCTAAGCAACTTTCTGGAAGACTTCAGACATTCCCAGCGAAGAGAAGAACAATTGGTGACCGACGGGTCATCAGATAGGAATCCCAAACTCAAGTGTCTATCGCATGTTGAAGCAAACCCTTTGCAAAGGAATGAGTAGACTAGATTACGGGGGCAAGACTCTTTTATTTGATGTCATAAAATGATCTTAAATGTCATGTAGTTTCCTTTAAGTCATCAGACTTGTACGGTGGGATGTCTATTTTCAAAAATATATGTTGTTTATTGTAATTGTGACTGACACCCTGAGCTTCAGTTTGTGGGAGCACAACGAAATTGATTCCACACAAAACTGGCAACCATGCTTGTTGTCACTTGTCACAGCGTACCAACGGACAGATGCCAGACATGAATGGATATCAGATGGACACAGGAGGGAGGGCACAGAGCACCATATTTTGGTTTTCATTTGTTATAAAAACTTTTAAAAAATCAATTGCTTAAAAAAAAAAAAAAAAACTGTCGGCAGATGATTTTCCAAATGCAAATTGCCAGTTCAAAGTGGTTTCCATATACATTGAGCAAGCAAACGTTCGCAACAGTTTGACAGCACAGCCGTGTGTGCAGTAACAAAAACAAAAAGCTCTGTGTCCCTGCTATTGGTCCATCTGTCTCCATGCCTGCTTTACCTGTGTTTAAAGGGGGAGGGGCCCATGAACCTCAGGCTGAGTTGTGCGTGGCCCCCAGGGCTTTCAGGGTGTGGGTCCTATGTGGTGGATGTGTGTGTACGTGCATGTAGGAGGGGGGTGTTTAGGAAAAAATGAGTAATGCTATGAGTCATTCTGCATTAGCAGCAGGGGAGAGAGACAGACAGAGGAGGGAGTGGATACGAGGGGGCATGGGGAGAGAATACTTTTGCATGTTGTATGACGCTAGACGCCATATGCCATCCGAACTGGGCTGCCTCCTGAGTCAGGGCTCTTGGTTTGATAGAACCAACGCCCCCAACATCCCTCCCCACCCCCACCCGCTTTACACTGCCAAAGCTTCCCCATTTTCCACCAACTAAAAACCCTCCTCCTTCTTGGCCTTCCTAGACTCCAGCAATGGTCGAGGCGATTGCGTTGGTTGTGCATGGTTGCGCTGTGTATTTGTTTGGGGAGTACGGCGGGTTGGTACTCAGTGATCTGAACACATCGGACATTGTCATGAGTACCGGCAGGAACAGCTGGTCAGCTGGAGAGAAGAAGGGGGGGGGGGGGGGGGGGAATAAAGTGGGGAAAAAACTGAGAGGCAGTGCGCTACACTGATAATGGGATTAGGTTAAAACATTCAGTTGGGGGAAATCCCCTCTCCCACCAGCACCCACACAAACACACAAACCTCTCAGCAGCTCCCCTAATACAGCATAAACCTTCAACCACTATTAGTGCCAAGGGCAGCCTCCAACACAATCAAACCACAGTGACCAACCAAAGGAAAGAACACAGTACGTGCGATAAGTGTAACATACCAACCTCATCATTTACATGAGACTGTTTTGATATTAGATTGTCTTCTGTCTATACTGGGACTATTTCTGACACATTTGAAGTCACCTGCACTGCTTTCAAATAAACAGGAAGTTCACTTGTTATGCACCCATCAACTGAGAACACCGAGTGGGCCCGGAATACAGTATCAAGAACGAGCACTTGGCATCTTGCCGTGCCCACTGGAGCACTGCAAACTCCTCAGTGATATAAATTGCCTTGTATTATCCATGAGACTGCATTCAGTTATGGCACAACAGCTGGCAAATTAGACCGATCAACGGTGCTTAATAATTCATGTGAGACAACACTAACATGACAGATCCTATTCATGACACCCTATCAGGCATACAGCCCACTTTTATCTGTGCTAGGTGAGGAATCTTGACGGTAGATCAAAGAAAACGCTCGTAATGGACAAAGACGCATCAGAGAGAGGGAGAGAATATGTCATTGCCAATGAAGTTCACTGTAATAATTGTGAATATGTCTGGGGGGTGGTGGTGCATTAACAGCATACTAAGGAGTGCATGCAGGTGGTCATATTGTCATGAAACATATTGATATAATTTACATCGTTACAGAGTATTATGTGCTCATGTGGGGCCTGTGAGGGATCATGACAGACTTCAGCCGCTTTCTGGTTTCCACTGAAAAGACCCAACCTGCCCCTAATCTTACAACTACAGACAGACAGACAAACACACGCACCCACACACACAAACACAGGCATAGAACCATCTCCAGGCACCGATCAATAACCATAATCTGTTTCTGCCCTTTGCCAGTCATGCGAGCCAGGCTTTTTGGAGTGTCTCTGTATGTGTGCGTGTATGTGTGTTTGTGTCACAGCAGATGATGTGTGTGTGTGTGGGGTGGGGTTGGGGCGTGGATGGGGGGGGGGGGGGGGGGGGGGAGACAAAAACTATTGATTCTGTCCAATAGCGAGGCTATGTCTCTGAATCAAGGTCACCTCTGTACTGGCTCACCTATTAGAAACTTGCCATCTCCCCAACACACACATACACCAACGGTTTTTATCCTTAACAATTTCACACTGAGTGATGGAGAGTGCTTGGAGACCAGAGAAATGAATTTGAGCTTCTGGACGAAGACATTATTCTCCAGTGACACTGGTGACACATTATGTGGCAGAAGACATGGCAGCAAGGCTGGGTTAAGGTGACGCAATCAAATGTGTCATCTTTACCAACCTAATACCTCATCCCATTTTCTGCATGGTACTTCTTAAAAGAGCCTCCAAATGAGATTCACTTATGATTTGTTGTTGAAAAAAAATGAAGGAAATGTGGTTCATTAAAAGCAAACATCTTGCGGTCACAAGCATTCAAAAAGCAACTGCAAAGGATGGACGAGACAGACAATACAAACAAACAAACCCAAAAGCCAGACCAGCTGCATTTTCCATCAGCCATCTAAATAATAGATGATACATTACGAGTTGTCTGTGAGAGGCTTGTTATATGATGTCTATGATTGCATCTTGACAGACAACATTGATGCAAATTAAAACAGACATTGAACAATGGAGACTATACAAAAACTAGTTGAGATTCCACAAATCTCACAGAAGTAAATACATGACAGATGTGGTGATGAGAAATGGAGTGCAGTGTGTGTGTGTGTGTGTGTGTGTGTGTGGTATTTATTTGAAAACCCTCACATTGCCAATCTGTGTCTGTATTTTCCCAAAAATGTTGCTGGTGGTCATTTTCTATATCAAATCCTATTAGACTGAGAGATCCTGGGAGTGTTGCAGCAGACTGTTGGAGCCCTCTCCAGCCTTGATACGGTGTGAGAGAGGGGGGCCACAGCGTCATACTGGCCTTTTATCAAGACACACGGGGGTCATATAGCTTCTCTTTGAAGAAATATTCAGCTAATTACCTTGGAGAGTGGCCTCACAGCCAGGGAGCAGTCTGTGGAGTGTTAAAGCATTGTGTCTGGGTAAACTAAGGATGAGGATTTTGCTGGAAAAAGGCTTGGAGCATTGTTCGAACAGGAAAGATAAAAGAGTTACATTTCCAAAGAAGCACAAGAAGCAATGCACACTGGTCCAGGAAAAGAGCAAAAAGCTGGTAGACTGAAAGTGCAAATCCAATGATGAAAGCCTATTTCAAAAGGCACACCTGACACTAAAGTAAAGTTTGGGTTTTGCGTGTGCCGATGTTGCACATGACATCACCAAACCAAAGCCATCATTCATTACTTCCCTTCTCCTCAAAAAACAGCAGAAGGACAAGCAGATACTGGCAGTGTGCTTAGTGCGCCTGGCACATTGATTCAGCACATCTCTTGGACAGCGCGATGCCTGGCAGCCTAAATCAGCATCAAAACTCCAGAGTTTTATTATCCCCTCTAATAGGTCATGACGTTGTGCTGTCTGCTTCTCTGCTAAGGAATGCCAGGTAAGGTTTTTGTGGCCCGGAAAGGCCTCTGTACTGTCCCAGCACTCCCTTGAGGCTCAGCGAGTCAGGCAGATAGCGGTTGGCTCCTCCTCCTGGCGCTGAGAGACACACAGGGCTAATTCTCTTGGCGTCGGGAAACAGACATCTGTCACTCAGGACGCCCCCAGGGATACAAAGGCGAGGCCTGATAGAGACAATTGGGGAACCAGAGGATGCACAACAGCAGATACATACTTACACTTTGAACTGTCAAGCTATATTTGAGAAACTGTCAAATTTATTTAAATCTCAATAAAAAAAAATACTGTGTAAGAGAAAAACAATAGCTAATACCCGTTCCCCCAAAACTACATTGGGGGAGGTTTCTATAGCAACCGCCAGAGGGGCAGCGGGGCTCTGGTGAGGCGGTGCTGTACATGCTGTCCGAGAAGGAGCAGGGTGTTATGAGAGATCAGGTTTCCCCCTCCAGGGGCCATCCCGACCCTCTTACTCCCCCCTCCAATTGCCCTTCCCAATCCAGTGCTGCTGGCATTCACATGCTAATTTGTCTCCATTGGTGATTACATTGCCTTTAAACCAACTGACAACTACAGCTGGAGTCAGGCTCTTAACGGCACACTGTTAAGAGGCATTGGTGGAAGGATGAGAGCGAGCTTGTCTGTGCGTGCGTGTTGAACATTTGTTGATGTGACTCTTTTTTGGGGCCCTCCTTGTGCTCCATAAAAATGGTAGAAATAGATGACGACGACACATCATCAGTGCTCCTCCGACAAACAGGTCCATACAACCTCCCATGCTGCTTCAGGCTGTGCAACAGCCCCAGCTTAATAGCTGTATGCAAATAAACCAGCCAATAAAGATCCATGTCGGCACTCAGATGTGTGCATTGGCTGACGTGACAAGCTACCCGCATCTCAGTAAATTTGCTCAAATGGGATGCTGGTGTCACTGACCATATCAGACTCTTTGGTGTTATACATGAGTGGAGTCATAAAATCTACCAAAATCTACATTCACAGTCTTAAACATGCGTACGTGCTTTGATAACTATCCTAATAAATGATGATAAAACATTCGAATGTATCTGATGAAACAATCCCTTTACTGTGATGGTGAAAATAAAGCTTTAGAACGAAGAAGAAAAGGATACAAACTCTGGTAGAGAGTCAACTGGGATTTGACAGCTCTGCTGGCATTGATGCAAGTGGCCCGCACTAAGCTTGGCAGCAGCTTCCCGTTGATGATGGCGCCATTAAATAGAGGCCCAAAGAAGGGAACCTGAGAAAATGAACGAGGAAAAAATAGTAAGGATGTATTTTAACATGCATGATGTTCTCAAGTTAATTTAATCAATCCTCTGGCACTGTGTAAGATCCAAATATAAGGCTGATTAAAAATCATACTCTGACCGTTTTTCCATCTGTTTCAGGCGAGAGGGTTTAACACTTAACTAGATTTTACATAACTATGCATGACAGCCGCACATATTGAATGAGAATCAGCGTATGGTAAATGAAATTAAAATGACAATCAATACCTAACAATGCCCCCATATTGAGCAAAACAACAAATACAAAGCGACAATAAGCATTTTAGCGGTTGCGTGCGAGTGTGTGGGCACACGCGTCTGTTCACTCAGGCCCTTAATCACTGACGCCCAATGGTCATTGACCTGGAAGTTGACGGGAATGTCAAAGTCCCTCCTAAAGGTCCTGCTGTCTTCAACTTGGTAATTTAAGCAGTATAATAGCAAGTCAAATTATATAACAAAGGGATTTCAAGAAGATCATTATTAACTCATTAGCCACAAAACTACTGTGACAGCTGAGTTGGTCCCATAAAATTGTCGTTTTTATTGAAAAGTGCAAAGTGCTTCTACTGTCTTGTATTCATTTATTGTGGTAAAGGCTTTCTTTGACAGGGTTGAAATATTACCTCACAATATTTAAATCATTTACATTACAAACAAACCTATTAAACCTCACTTTTTCTATTTCTGTTATATCTTATCATACAAGGTTGTAATTTATTTTGCTTTTGATACACACCTTTCTAAAAATATTGCAACAGTGAGTCCAATTCCTTCATTTTTTTGTAATTTAGAGAGCTCATGTTTGATTACTATGTGCACCTAGATCTGTTTCGCATCTTAGCATAAGCATAGCATTGCATGCAATGGAATACAAGTTTCTAAGTGAATACAAGTACTGGAACAGGCAGAACAGATTAAAATGAGGAAGAATTGATATTTAGTTGCAAATCCTTTGCTTGCAATAATTTGTATCAAGCTTGTGATCCACTACACCACGGAACGACTACATTCATCGTCTTTGATGCTTTTCCAGGCTTTCACTGCAGCTTCTTTCAGTTGTAGTTTGTGTGTGTGTGTGTGTGTGTGCAGATTAACTACATATACTTTGTATGGTTTAAGTCTGGAGACTGACATAGCCAATTTCATGTTTTACCCAATTAACCTTTTGTATTGTTTTGGGTTCTATGTCTAATAATGTTAATTTCATTAAGTTTTCAATAAACACTGGAACTCGATGCCCAAATTTGGGGAATTTCGGCTCACTGTGCATTTGAATTTGACACCCCTGATTCTCTCTCTCTCTCTCTCTCTCTATATATATATGTATATATGTATATATACACACACACACACATGCACACAGACACACATGTATATATATATATATATATATATATAAAAAAAAAATATATATATATATATATATATATATATGTGTGTGTGTGTATATATATCTATATACACACACACACACACACACACACACATATATATATATATATTTATATGGTGGTTCCACGGTCGCCATTGTTGTTGCTTTGTTCCTTGTTACTGAAAGGAAAGCAAAAACGGCTACCGGAAATGGCCCCAAAAATGCAGAGGAAACTCCACCCTGTGGCGTCCTAGCCAATACCAGCAGCAGCGGCACCCTCAAATCGGAGGTGAACCGCAGCACACTTTCAAAACTGCGTGCGTGTTGCGCTCGAGTATAAAGGCAAACTATGCGCCGGATAGCCGCAGTGACGTCAGTATTTGGTGCTTGCCTAATGTTAATTTCCACATTAACATTGTATGTGTTGTTTACAGAACAGTTCAATTGTTTCTCACCTGTTGTTTCTTCATGATTTGGATGAAATACAAGTTGTTTTCCATTGGGTAGATGACAATCAGCACATCTCCAAAGTCCGTTGGAATGATGCCACGCCGATAATCCCTGGTGTGCTCTGACCACACTATGTGTATCTCGTCATTTCCAAGGTGACGAAGCTGCCGAACACACAAAATCAGACTAAAACAGGAGACTGGCAAATGCATATACTTTTCCTACAATAGTGATGATGATGATGATAAAAACACAAATGTTGAAGGAGTAGGACAAGCCACTGGGTTTCTTCAATCAATGTTAACGCCCATCCTCAGAAGTGTGAAAATTGACAGAAATGTAGTAGTGAAGGTAGCCTATATTCTTCATTTATCACAGGGCAGTGTTGTTTTATTTGAAGCTACATAAGATGATTGTATTCAAGCATTTTAAATATCTGTTTTTTTTTTTTTTTTTGTTGAAAGCATTTTTATTAAACTACAGAAAATAATGCAGCAGGTACAAGAGGAAATAAAGCATTTTTTTAATCATTAAATTACAAACTTTGTAAACAAATTAAATAAGGAACTGGGCTCAGATTTGAGCCTTTTGTAGTGTTTTCAACATCCATTTAAATTGAAAAGCAAAAATGCACAAAATTGAGCATTTTAAAACCAATAATTCAAATCCAATTAACTTCCCCTATCAGAGATTAAATTGCTTCCCATTTCCACTCTATTCACAAACATAAATGAAAGCAGGCAGGACAAGAGTGTACACTTAAAGAACAGGAAATTGACTGACGCGACTTTGAAATAGGTAAACAGCTTCATCCCAAGTTGAATCAACACAGCTACATTATATTCTCTTACAAGTGTAGCTCACATATTCGCTGCAATTTTTATTTTAATTATGATTATTATTGGGTATCAGACACTGAAAATTCACTCTGTGCTTAGTTGAAAACATCTGCCAATGTACTGTGGGTCTAATGACCCATTAGAAAACATGCCCTCGCCACCAAAAATGCAATTAGCGCATTCTATTATAAGCCCTTAATTATGGTAATTCTGTGATCTTAAACAAACGCACGGCATGCTGATTACTGTTCACCAGTTCAGTCTGTCTATCTGAGGACCAGCAGGTATAAACCAAGTCAGTCACTGGGACAATTTCATGGAAATGTTGAAAATGCATTTGGTGCTAACAATTAATACCGGGATGTTAATTTTGGTTAGGATATTAGCATTTGGATGAGCTGAATCACAAGTCTAATGAGGATGCTTATGCTACAATCAATCGGCTACAGCACGTACCTACTTCCTATTTTTGGATTTTTTTTTTTCCCCCTCAAAGGCTGCTGTCCAATTAGCTGTCTTTGACCTCCACCCAGTTGATGGGCCTCAAAACATGATGGATACAGCAGACGAGAGGACCCCAGAAGACTGGGGGCTACTCATAAATTCAACCTTGGTTGGCCCATTTAAGCTTTGGTGCCTTGGGGCAAGTAAAAAAGCTTGGGCTATCTCCATCTTCTTCACACATACACACTGACACCCATGTACGTACACACACGCACGCACATACATACACAGTCTCACCCCAACTCTGCAAGTTTCTTCTGTAACTGCATTACTGAGGCCAGCTGCTACTGCTGCAGCCTCCACTACACAACAACAAACAATTGGATTGAGGAATTTATAGCCGCCCCCGTTTCTGTTTGATTTGGCTGTTTGGTTTGACCGCCCTCATCCTTTTCTACCCACAGAAGAACCCACAGTATGCCTCTATGGCCCTACGCAGTAAAGTGGGTGACTGCTGGACTAAAAGTGTTATTTTTAAATTGACATGGAAAACATCCCACTCAGACAGCTATGAAGCCTGTTCCTCATTCCATCTTCACATCCAAATGCCCCCATACCCTTTGGAAGCATTCGCGTGTACACCAAGCCAACCATTTTCTATATAGCCAGTAGCTGGTGTGGAGATTTGGGAAAGGTGAGCATGAACAATTACAGCATTTCCTAAAGTGAAATGGAGGTAGAGAGGCAGCAAACTGCATTGTCATTTTCCTATTTTGCCCGAAACTTGATATTCAATTTTTACACATTTATTTTTTTGCAGTCCATAAGCACAGGTTCAGTAGGGTTTGGAATTTGTAGGTGGTTATTAGTGACACAGTGCCTGTGGAGGACTGGAGTGGGTGGGGATATGGGGGAGGCCTGATTAATTTCCCATCGCAGCATGGCCCCCGTATGAGAAGATTGGCAGCATGGGCAGGGGCCTTTGCGGCTCATTTTTTCGTGCTAACTGTTTCTTGTGTACTACAGTTTTGAATCCTACTGCAGAACCCAATTGATCGCTCCTGTGGAGGCAGCAGGAATTGGATAAAAAGATCCTGCTGGCATCCGTCCGGCGCCCGCTCTAGCAGAGAGAGATAATGGCCGAATCCAGGCCCTGGTCACAGCACACAGGGAGGGGAGCAGGGAATAGCAGAATCATAGTCATTACCACAGCGGAAAATGCAACCCTGTTCACTCGCGAGCCTGCCACTCTCTACTCGTCATGCCTGCTTGCCAAGGTTACTAATCAATGGCCACATTCTGGCGTCACACCTCCTGATCACAGCTTAACACCAGGCTGTAGGATATACAGTAAACGCACGGCATGCTGATTACTGTTCACCAGTATATATATATATATATATATATATAAACTTAATCTCGGCAAGCGGGACAGTGTAGCCATTTCACTGTATTAGACGTGCACAGTGTTGTTTTCTCACTCTTGGGGTACCAACAGTCAAACAACACTATGTACTGTATATCCAAATTTGAACGTGCAGATACGATTGGTAATCATCATTATACACGTGAGGCACCTTCTTGGTGAGGCAGTCATCAGAATCAGATGGCATACGTGTAGAGACATGGAAGATGGCTTCTACAGTGGAGGTAGCGTAGTAGGGAGCTGTTAGTCCTGTGCTGCCATTCCGCTGGAGGCCGCCCATAAAGCCACAGTGTGTGGCCAGGTCCACCTGAGGAATACATAGTTTCCATTTAACATGATTAACGACAACAGGGGTCCACATCGGGAGGTGTATCTTTGTTACAAATATGAATGCATCTGTATTGAGTGTTAAGACTGTTAGGAAGCACCTCCCATCCAAGCCCAGAAACAAAGTCTTCATAAGCCTGGCTGCCGGCACTGTTTGACAGGATGGAGCACTTGTCTTCTTGGCCCTCGCCAATGTAGAATACAGCGATCTTGTGTGTCTCTCGGCTCCAGAACAAAAAAATAATTAAATAAATAAAAACACAAAATAAAATAAACAGTTGTCCTTTTGAAGAGTAACAAAACACGACTATTATAGTCGCTTAAAGTGACAATGAGGACAAAATGTGTTTTGTGTTTATTCATTTATTGTTCACAGAAATCATACAATGAGACCTTACCACTTTACTTTTCAAAGCTATTGGCAGGGGCTGGTGCAAGATGGAAAATGATGGTGTGAGAAAAAAGATGTCATGGAGCTGTTTTGAACAACTGTACCAACTCTAACCAGTTACTCGTGTCGACAAATGATTACAGTACAGCAGCAGTATCCCTGAAAAAAGTGGCTTTCTAAGGAGCTAAGGAGGGAAAGTATATGACAAAAGGGGGGAAAAAAAATATTACCATTGTCGAGAATCCAAGTTCTTTAGTTCTCTTAAGAGTTTGGAGTTCTTCTTCAGCAAATGGAAACTTTTCCTAGGTGGCCAAAAACAGTTCAAATATATTATATCATATTTAGTACCCAAATTGTCACAAATAATGAAGTGTTGATATGGGCCTTATTTGACCTTGTCCAATTATTTATCAGCACATTGTGAACATGAATGTTGAAATTTTTGCTTTGTTTTTAAAGGGTTAGTTTGCAATTTTCCAAAAATGAAAATTTGATCGTATTTGTCAAAACAGTCGCTATGACTTGACAGTAGTACATGACATGCTCTGTGAAAACAAATCTGACGTTTCCAGCCCCGTCTTGTGCCTCTAATTTGATATACAAAAAACACAGTGCTAACTGACCTGTTACCTTGTTAGCCCAGAAAAGGACCTCATTCATAACGGAGTGTAACTATAACAGTAAATTTGATCGGTTTTTTGTGAGGTGCTTTCTCAAATTAGAGGCACAAGATGGGGCCAGAGACAGTTTATATTAATCATGTACTGCTGACAAGTCATAACAGCTGTTTAAAGAAATATGAAACTAGATTTCTTTTTTTTTTTTTTTTTTTTACTTTCAAACTGCCCTTTAACCGAAATGTAGTGTAAAAGGCCACAGGTGCAAACAGCAAGCTCCCACAAGCTGCGTGCATGTTACGCCATCACTATTAAAAGGTGCAAGTTTTTAATTTGCGGGTGGCACTATAGAGATGAAGCAGCACAAGGTAGGCCGTTGAGTAAACAGCTGGGCACATTTACCCTGCGGAGGGGAGATTAATAAGGCACTCTGGTGCTTTTAAAATTGCTCTCTTAAGAGTCACAAGCCAACGGCTGAATGACTTGCAGGATATTAGGAAGCTGTCATAAATGCAAATATGATATGAACGGTATAATACTCTTTTACAGTTAAAAATGATATTTTATATTTTGTGGTGGTACCATGAAAGCTGTAGAAGTGAAGAGTGAATGATAAAAAGGGGTTAAATCACAACTGTCACATTGACAAAAAATGGTAGCATACCTTCGGTCCCAGGAGTTCATGCCAAGGTCATTGAGCAGCAGCCGACAATAATAAAAAGGTGCCTTGGGTTCCTGGTGCGACGGTTCCCTCTGGCTGGAGGCCCGAAAGCTCACATCAGCATCCCACCTTCTCACTTGCTCCTCCTCCTGCCGAGTCTGACGAAGAATGGCACTGAGGATGGCACTTTCATGCTCAAGGTTCATGCCCGAGGGTGAGGAGGCCGGCTGATTTAGCTGGAGTTGAGATTGGGGGAGGCATTCTGGGCTGCTCTGGCCAAGATCCTCTAAAAGTTTATTGAGGTAATCTACTTCCTCCACGTCGCAGGAGTCAGGAAGGGAATCAGAGATAGAGAAATGATACTTGGACGGCCCTCTTGTTGGAGAACTGGACAGAGTTTTGCTGTGTGCGGGAGTAGCGGTGGTTGCAAGCGTGTGATCGGCTGAATTGAAAACGCCAATATCCTTGCACTTTTCCTGCATGGTTGAGAACAGGATTGTCCCATCCCACGAATATTTACCTGAAATGTCACGGACAATGATGCGCACCTGGGAGGACGGGCGGGAGGGCTGTCCGACAGTGGGGGTCTCTGCAGGGATCTGCAGGTAGGACACCAGTGTGGTATCATTGAAAACAAACAGCTGAAGATTGGGGCTTTTGAAGACCTCGGAGGACAGCTCGGACGACTCCACATACGGGTTGTCATGATTTTCGCTCACTAGGCTATGGAGGAGTGCTGGGCCTCCGTTTAATGGATGATGGCCCAAATGATTCACCAGGTGTGTCATGACCATCCGCGCTGTCAGAGGAATCAGCTCCATGCTCCGACGCCGCTTTTCTGGCAAAAGAATGAGGGCAATATAATAAATATACAATACATGGACCAGAGATCATCACAAAAAAATACCTATGGGAAAATGCCTAGCTAGGCTATCATTTATAATAAATGTAATGCTGACTTTGATAGCCACTTTTCAAAAGCCTCACATGTGTGTGTTGACATGCTATTATCTCTGTTACCTCTTTTAACACACAGCAAAATCTCCATTATTATTACTAATAAGAGTACTTTATTCATTTCTCACAATAGCTTGGGCAGCACGACTCTAAGTAGGTAGCATCTAATCATATGAGACAACTTTGAAAAGCCCATTGAGTCTTCTTATAATGGACAAGTGTTTAGACTGTCCGCGCGCTAATGAGAAGCTCCATCTTCACAGGCTACTGAATGGGGCCCTACTTGGTGAATTGCATTTGTGTAAATGCATGGGTTTTTACGCTCAAGTGAAAAGCATGCTGGGCTTCATTATGCGCTGATGTCGGAAAAACAAGAAGATGCACTCTTGCATTGTGACAGTGCTATCAATACCATCATCCCCCATCAAAGTGGAAAAAGCTCTTTAGAAAGCAGGCCAAGCTACATTAGAGATATGCTGGCCCTTTGATGTGACTTGATCAATATGAGGTAGGGGCATGAATATAACTAGGCCGGCACTCTTTGGGTTGTCCTTTTGATTGTGTTTTGTTATTTCCACTAAGACACTGCAGCTGTGTGCCACAAAGAAAGTGTGAGCTGGAAATTCTGAGGCAGACTCGAAGGTTAAAAATTCTCCCTTTGTTTCAGTGAAAATATTGCATGTATTTGGGCTCAAAGGATCTTTTTAGAAGTTGAGGACATGAGGGTTGGCGAGAGAGCGTGGACTCCATTGCCTAATGGAATCACAAGGTCACAAAAATAGGAATCATTTGACATTTTTATCTTAACCCTGTAATGGGTCTTCTTGAGAATGAGCACTAATAGGAATGTTGAATTCCCTGATAGTTGATTTTCCTTTATTATATTTTTAATAGGATAATGACATTTAATAGAGCAGCTCCAAATGGATGGTCTACTTCGAATTAATTCTTTCAGTGAACTCCTAAGATTTCATGACATTGTAGTAATTACATTATGGCAATGCGCTGAAGAAGCCTTTGGCTACTATTCTATTTGTTCTTCATGGAATTCTATAATGATATATACCATATATAACTAAGAACGTCACCTATTCAAGCAGAGAGCTCCGCAAAGACTGAACTGAACAAAAGGAGAAAAAAAACATTACAGAGTGCTTTATTTGGATTATAAATTGGCCCCCGCACAATCGCAGTTAGGTAATTCAGCTTTACGAAGATTTGGTTTTTCAGAACACTAAATCAGCAGGAAACCCTGCCTACTTGAGATTTTTTATGACATGGTAAACAAGTCCTTTTTTTCCCCATGGCAAAATACTGTGTAAATATTTGTGTACTTTGGGAGAGCAATTTTGAAGTTACAGTTATTAAAATATTTAGTCTCATATTTATCTGTGAGGTCGTATCGTGAGTGAGCGTACAGTAGTATTGTAACATCTTACAATGATACACGACGAGATGTGAGTCGGTTTATCTTACATTTATTGGTCAAGAAACGAACATGGCTAATGTCGGCCCACATTAGCCATGTTCGCCAACGCCAACAAAAAGAAGTTACAAAAAAAAGAACACAACTCTCAGCTTGCTAGCACATGCAAGTGTCTCTTCTCTGACCCAAACAGTTCTCACACAAGGCAGCAGCAGCAGCGATGCGTTCAAAGGCACTCCGAAAATCAGCGCTCAGCACAACAGAACAGGACATGGCTCGGTATAACCCCGCCAACATTAACATATAACAATAACACACATAACACAACGTAACCCAGATTTTTACAGTATTGTCAGCCACGGTGGGGTGTACTGCACGGTACACTGTTAACGCTTATATCATCCGGCCCTGGCAAAAATCTAGACAGCTAAGTAGCGGCTAGCTGGGTGTAGAGGCTGGAGGAATTTAGTTTTTGGATGCTCTTATTTTGTAAGTAGGGAAGAGCAGAGCGGGAGGCGGCAACTCCACTATACTAACAATAGATATGTGATTTGCTATGAGTAGTTTCCTGTACAGTACATTAGTACATATCGATGAGTACAGCAATGTTTAAAGATATTTGTAAGAGTAGAAAATGCTATTAAAATGCTTTGGGATAATGATTTGTGATATATTTGTGGTCTAAACTATTAATAAACGCAATTATAACATTATAGGAGGGTGTCAATTGTTCGCGGAAATCCTGACTTGGTTCCTATCTCCCACGAATAGCGGGGGTCCACTGTATGTCGGCTGTAAGAGTGGCAATTGTAAATTTGTTGTTAATGCCGTGCCCCTTTACCCTCTGCTACGGTGAGCAAGCTGCGGAAGTCAGTAGTGGTCGTCTGGGAAGGCGGTGGCTCAAAACTCTTCACCTGTCCCAACATGAGATTGTAGTCAGTGGGCAAATCTGCCAGGCTGAGGAGGTAATGGCTCTGTTGGGTGTGGAGGGTGGAGCCTGACACACAACAGTGCAGCACCTGAGGAAAACGAAGAAAGGGGATAACACGCCATCAGGTATTCGTCTGTCAGTCAGTGAGAGGTGCTTTGATGGCAAAATTGTATCATTGAAGTGCAAAGAAACTTCCTCATTAGATATGATGGCGTCTGGCAAAGACAGTGTGCAGTGACGATCCTACAGGCCTGTTTAAGGTTGACGTGATTCAGGGGCATATGAAAAGCAACAAGAGCATTCAGAAAGCGACAGGGTTGTACCTGACCGAGTTCAATGAACCAAAGTTCATGAAGTAGTTCATATTTTGGGCGACCGTGAACTGAACTTAGTTCATTTCTGCCTGATGACCGTAATTGGGAAGGCGCTTATTCTAGCGTCAAAGAAGTGTTTTCAAAAGAAAGTTCATTTTCATTCAAGAGTGCCAGGTATGGTTAGGGACTTCCAGGACAAAACAGTCTGAACACACTTCATACGAGCCTTCATATGTCGGCAGATAAATGCTGTATTTGGCAACCAATTAAGTGCGGCCACTGCCACCATTCATGGCAGGCACGTCGCAGCTCCGCGAGAACGCGAGGGCCGTTCAGGGACACTGCGTAAATGGGAGTGAATGTGCTCTTCGGTGATTCTTTTGGAATACAGTACATCATTGTAAAAATTACTAGGAAAATTATTATTTGTGGCAGAATGCTTTAGTTAAAACTCTGAATGATCACACTGTCATGATATGGAATGTATTTTGTTTTGTAATATAAGAAGATCGATGACTTTTTTTTAATATAGTCAGCCAGCGCTGCGAGGAATGCAAAGTTATCAATGTCCTGTTCGCCATCGTTCCTGTCATACTGTGTTGCGTATTTTTGTTTGCACATTAAGGACAAAAGTCCTGTTTTTGTTTTAATTCCTCATTTTTAAAAAAGTTTTTCCTCATCTTTTTGAGACTATCGGGGGAAAGCTGCATCTGTCCACGAGTGTGCACTGAATGGGTGGCAACAATGGGAAAAACAAATGCCAGTATTTTAAGGGGAATAGCCGCTCAGCAACATTTCTTTGCTCGAGTCCATACATTCAAGTGAAATCATAAACGCAGGAGCACTCAGAGGCATAAGAATCCTACGTTTCTTTTCCTCTGTTTAGTGATATTGTAGGATGATTTATTTTTCTCAACAGCCTCTGTAATATGTTTTCATTTGAAATGTGGACATTTCATTTGAAGAGAGGGAAATATGTCAGATTTAATTTTGCATTGATTTCTGTATTTGTATGGAGTGGACCTATTTCATTTTTGGGAATACTGTAATATATTGGTGGGGAGTCGGAATCGTCTCTCATTGTGATGGTCTTTCACCCACGACTTTCGACTTGAGATAAACACTCACTAGTATACCACTAATGAGTGCTGGTGTTACAATATGCTTAAATAATCTGGCGTGGCCCCCCACGGAGGGCTGGCTAGTGGAGCATCCCAGTGGCGGCCACCACCGGCCAGGATGCGGGTTCGCGAAGTGGAGCTCCACTAGCAGTCGATGCCGGCCCGTAGGTCAGCGTTTCCTGCGACGGAGGCCGGTGCGAACAACAAGGCGCCTCATGCCCAATCGACGCTCAGACCAGTGTAGCAGCTACACTGTAACCTTGGGAGGAACTCGGAGCACCAAGTTGTTTCTGCATCCCTTTCAGCGCAGCCTTTTGGTCATGTGGGCCGGTCAGTGTATTTTCTGTGCCGTACCCACACGGTCACATGGGTTATGTGTCCAATCGAGTGCGTTTATACTCTTAACGAGGAAGTAGAGCGCTGCAGTCTGGCTGTAGCAGCCTGGATAAGCGGTGTGGCTGCGTATAGCCGGCCCAAAACTGAATTTTAAACACGACGACTCATTATTTTATACCTAGACAAGACCATGATGATATTGAGGCACTTTTCATTTCGTGATATGGCAGTATTGTGAATATTGTTACATCCCTAGTGAGATGGCATACCTAAATAAGTTGCAATAAACAGAGCCTGCATATGACTACAGATGTGATTTATTGTTCTCAAATATGTAGCGGAACTGTGTGAGGCTTCAGGTTATGGCCCTATTGCATTTTCCAGATAATAAATCACATCTAGTCATCAATAGGCTTGTGTTGCACAATTTATTTAGGTATGTCATGAGAATATATTTATTCTAATTTATTGAGATGTACCTGTATATACTGTATTGGTGTGGCTTGGCAGTGCCACGATGGCTGGCTGCATCTCGTTTACAAACCCGGAAACGGAGCCTATATTTTGTGTGAACTAAAGCTCATGTATTTTGACTGACTGTTGAAAGACCTGTGACAACCCTGTGGGATATATTCCAGCCACCGGAGGAATATATAGCTGAAATATGTTCACGACAGGCATAAAAAAGATGTGTGGTATTTGACTGACAGCGGGGGCATGGTTTTAGCGCATTTAGCGAACACACCCACAATGTTCAAGAGCAGGAAGAAAGGCTTGATTTCTCATCAAAAAGCCTCATTTTGTATACTTGACGATTTTTGGAATCATTCAAATTTTGCAGGGTTGTTAACAGCACTTCTCTGTGGCGTGTCAAATTTACATTTATTTTCACTTTACAGGGACTTTAATAGCTAAAATGAGGTAGCATTTCAACCAGCTTAATCATTTCAGGGAAAACATAATAATGTTCTACGTAATGCACAGTAAATTCGTCTCGTGAATTGACTGACATAATATTGGAACATGTTCAATTTAAACTGGTGTAAATCCAGATGAAGTATTCATATCTCAAATCTGCTCAACTTGTACACTATGACACAGATACATGTTTTTTTTTTTTTTTCCCAGTTGCTCATTCTAAAACATCAGGATTTTTTTTTTCGTCACTAAAGTGTGAAGTTAGTCACTCAAATTTAATAGGAATATTGTTGAAAGAATACACACCTATAATAATAAAACTGCGAAAATATCAATAACTTGCGGTTATTTTCACATACACAAATGTACAAACCCACAATGAAAACATACCACTTGGCAGAGGAATACAACATATCCATTTACACCATGGTGATGGAAGAAGAGGAGCGAAAAGAGTGTTTTTATTGCGTCTAATCCATCTCTCCTGCATTGTGAGAATGTATCGATCTACATAGCAGATGGCAGAGCATCCCTTGGCAGCACCAGATAAGGCGCAATGGGGCAATCGATTATAGCCCTCGGACAGGTTTACACTGTTTGATTTAATTAAGACTTTTTTGGTGCGTGTTTAACTCCCACCACAAACATGCATCCTCCACATACCTGTAATTTATATGATGCCATTGGACGTAAGGGGGTTAGCTCATATGTCTAATGTATGTAAATGAGGGGCCCGCTTGGTCACAGTAGAGCAACTCGGGGTAAAGCCATGTAAAGGCTAATCCCTTTCAGTGCACACATGCGCTTGCACTTGGTGGCGAGATGGAGAGAGAGAAGGCAGGCTGGGCCTGTCATCTGAAACAGTATTGTGTGTGGCAATGTAGACAGTACGTGGATGAATCTCCCAAGCAGACCTTTGAGCACATGGGGGAGGGATTGGCAGCTTGATGGTGAAAAGACCTGAACTAAACAGCTGCGACACCAAAGCCCCCAAAGAGCTTCCCTCTATGGAGAGGTGGAGAGACAGAAAGGGGTGGGGGGGAACAACCCACGGCTGTGCTTGACAACTAAGTGACTACACTTAGCATAGCAACAGTTCTTGGAGGGTAACACAGACAAATAAGCACACTGTAGTTAAGAGGGGCCCATATACACCGCACGACAATTTGGAAGGACATTGATTTGAATTATATGCTGGAAACTGCCCCTCGTCACTAACTCTTACCATGTCCCCATAAAATGCATGTTGTACATATATAGGCACCTTTATCACTACAGTTCACCTTTACACAGAGGTGCAAATTTCAATTGGTCCTCACAAAGACATATAGATGCCTAGCACGCCCGCACAGAGGGGTGGTGCAGCTGGCTGCTGAGACAGATGGAAAAGCTTGTGCAGAACACCAGTAAGCCAAAGAGGTCTCGTCCAATGTTGCTTTTGCAATGAATCTGCATTCTGTTAGGCATTACGAGCACACACTGTGCCAGGATGAATTGAAGGACAACATTTTTTCTTTATATTGGAGGTGCAACAATTATTTGGACCATTTGGATAATTGATTAACTGTTTCGAGACCTTGTCTTAAAATTGGTCAAATCCTCGAATTTCAGGCTCTCAACAGAAATATTTGCAGATTTCTGTAGTCCTACATGAAAGCAAACTCATTAACTTTGTGTTTAATCAACATAACACATCGGCAAACATCTGCTTTTACTTTGGAAAATAAAGATCGACATTTTTGCCCATTTTCTGAGATGTTTTACGGCCCAAACCAGTAGCTGAATTATAATCAATCTGTTCAAGCATTTTCTGTACTGTCATTTCGAAATTATGTCCTGTTTTTGAAAAGAGGGATGGAAATTGATGAATGTTCTTTTATCTGATTATCGATTATTTGAAAAAAAAAAAAAAAAGCAACCGATTAATGAATTACTAAAATAATCATTAGTTGCAGCCCTCGATGGGTATTTTGTTGATATTTGGCTGCTTGATTTCAAAAGTGAAAGGAAAGAAATGCTTTCAATCGACATTTGTAATTAAAGCTAGAAAAGAATAAACGGGGGGGTCTTGTGGAATAATTACGAGCCACCCTGTGTCCATGGAAATATACAGATCTCAGCCCAGATATTGCAATAATATTGTCACACCTTTCTTGACGGATGATTTTCAATGAAACCCAGAGGGGCATTGTTGTTTGTCTTCTGATAGACAGCCAATCATGTCGACTGTCTTTGCTTTTATAGCAGCTGCAGTCGCTCGCATATTAAGACATATTCCATTCAAATCAGCAGGACAAGCGTTTATGGTCTGAGCTTATCAAATGGACAAAGGGTTCTGTTTGAATAATTGGACCATTTCTTATCAGGGCTGACATCCTTACAAAGATCTGCCGTTGACCACATCTGCCCAGACAGGAGGCAATGATTAATACGTCATTCATTTAGGCCTGAAGCTCCTCAGGGTCAGAGCAAAAAAAATGAAGGCTCCAAGGGATGAATACTACAAAATTTCATAGAAATGAGCCACATTAAAATCATCGGTAGTAGAAGGATAGTGAATATTTATACATTCGACTCTAGATTAAAACACACGCACACAAAAACCTACTTCGGCTATGCTAAGTGCCTCAGTAATGTTGTGTCACTATAATGTTAAACGAGGCATAGACAGGACGTCATAGTGAGTGGTGTCTACTTATAGTGGCGAGCCTATGTGGAGAGGTGAAGGTCAGAGTGGTCAGAGCTGAAGCTGTTCAGTTTGAAAAGATTACATAAATCTCAGAAAACAATGACAAATCCTAAATCGCTAAATGGTGTCCTGCCACCAAGGTGACAATGACACTACCCACCCTGTAGATGTAGTCCAGCAGTGGGGCCTTGCAGGATGTGTGGTCCTCTGGCAAAGATGAGGTAATAGTTTCCAACAGCAGACTCAAGGGAACAGCCATGCACCAGTCCAATAGACACAGCAGTAAGGACACCACCAACTGAGGAAGTTAGGAATATATTTTACAAATGTTAACATTGACAAAAATTGAAATGACATCAACAAACGTTGTTCAAGAAAAGAAAGAACGAATGAAACAACAGAGGTAAAGAAGAAAATTGACGAGAACAAATCTCATGTGTGAAAACATTTCTCCATAAATGCACCAGTCTAACATGATACAGTAGATAAAGGTTCTTCAGATCTCAGCAATTTACTTTCCAACATGTACCTTTTTGTCGGCTTCCACTGTTGAGTGCTCAGCGCTCGGCAACAAAAAGGCGATTGTGGCCACAAATATCTGCAATGGGACAAATAATGGAGAAGAAAAAGAGTGACACAAGTGTTCATAAGATATTCTAATGTGCTTCAAATGGCACACTTTCCGCATCCATCAATTTTCTATCCCGCTTATCCTGCTCAGGGTTGCGGGGAACCGGAGCCTATCCAAGCTGACCACACCCTGGATTAGAGTCACAAGTCAATCACAGGGCACATATAAACAAACAATCACTCGCACTCAAATTCACACCATCATTGACTGGGAACTGAACTCTACTGTGTGCATAGAACTCCGCCAAGTGAACCACTACACCATCACAAACGGAATATTACCTCAATGATTTTCTTAGGCAGAGTTGGCTCCACATTTTGGAGAGGCTCCCAGTGAGAGATGAGCAGATGAAACACGTCACAGGCTACCTGTGCCACAGCTTTGTTTCCGAACTGGAGAAAGAAGAAGAAGAAAAAAAAAAGAACGACAGGTATAAGTAAAGGTAAGACAAATGTTTTTGTCATAACGTTTGTTCACCGTGTGAGTAAAACAAAATGTATTCAGGATTTTTTTTCATATATAGATGGTGAATCCAAGAACCAACTGCTTGCAATTACTGACAGCCAACAGATTCTTCTGTTTGCTTGCTTCCCAAGCAACAAAACTCTGTCGTCATCACAGAATGACGCAATGATTAGTGGAGAAGAAATTGCAATTTGTTATAACGCTCACATTCCTTTCATTTGACCCCAGGTATCTCAACAATGTTGGGTCCGGTGTTTGAAAATGTGCAAGTCGACTGAGGACCTCTCCTGGACCAGCAACATCTCATCACCGGCCAAGAAAGTTCACCAGTGTCTCTACTTCCTGCGCAAGCTGAGAAGAGCCAGAGCCCCGACCCCTATCATGTCCTCGTTCTACAGAGGGACCATAGAGAGCATCCTTACCAGCTGCATCAATGTGTGGTACGGAGACTGCACTGCATCCTGCCGCGAGACTCTCCATCGCATAGTGAGGGCAGCTGAGAAGATCATTGGAACCTCTTTTCCCTCCCTGCAGGACATTTAAAGCACCCGCTTCACCCGCAAAGCTGAAGAGGCTGTGCGATGGATGGGATGTCACCCATCCATCGCACAGCCTCTTCAGTCTGCTGCCATCAGGGAGGAGACTGTGGATTCTGCGGGCCAGGACCAGCCGACTTAAAGACAGTTTTATTCATCAGGCTATCAGGAAGCCGCTCTACCCCCGCTACCGCTCTTGTCCTCTGCCCACCTGAACTCTGAACTCCACGCACATGCGCATGCACACATACACGCACACCTCCCCACACTGCCTTCTAATTTGTAAATGTCTGTATGTGCCTTGGTACTCAGACTTTGCCTATGTTGCACGTCTCCTAATATTTGATATTTGCACATTTAATTTATACTTTTTATACTGTATATACCATGGTTTTATTCAGCTTCTTTATACTGATGCGTATTATTTATACTGTTTTAAATATGTTTTTGTAGCACCGTGGGCCCTTGAGTACCATCATTTCAATCCTCTGTATGTGGTACGCATATTGTAGAATTGACAAAAAAAAGTACATATCATGCAAGTGATGCCCTTCGAACACCGTTGATGGGACGAGCCGAAAATCACGACGTATAATAACGTTGATTTGACACATGTAGTTTTTAACGTGCATTTTGGGCGTGCATGCATGCAGATTTTTTTTAGGTGTTCAGTAAATGTAGACACAGTGACATTGGATATGAGGCACTTCAAATAAGAAGTTTGAAGCATATAGCTGTAATGACCAAGACTGACTAAGTTCTGTGCAAGATCACATTTTGGTAGATAATTAGCATAAATTCATTTCCACTTCTACCCAAGCCTCATTTTCTCCATACTCATCAAAGACAAGAATTGACCAGCGACCATCTCAACCCAAATGTGAATTTCTTCAGTGATTTGAAATTCTTTGTTCAGAAATAGTATTTCCTATTTCTTCCAGCTGAATGCCTCTCAACATGTATCAAGGGTAGACAATGCAATGAGTGCAGAAATGGCCAAACACAAAAAGAGGCCCTGAGAGTTCAGCACCTGCTTTTAGAAAAGGGACTGTCAGTGCCACTCTTCAACCCCCTCCCCCTTACAACACACTCTTTCCCAGCCTATACCCTCTATTTTGGGGCTGGCGGAGTCTGTGTGTCAAGTTGTACAGGGGAGTGATTACTGCTCCATTAGAGATGGGAGGGGGGGGGGGGGATTGCGCGAGCAGGAAGCTGGGAGATGTAGCTGCTTAAATTGGCCCACATCTACAGAGACAGAGAGCAGTCTCAAAATTACACCACCACACAAGTCCCTCTCCAAAAAGAAAGAAAAAGCCTCAACTGGTTTTCCGGATCTCTTCAGTCAAAGGAAATAGAGGACTGTTACAAAAATACCCATGAGTGAAATTAGTGGACTGATTATTTTAAACAATCAACATTATTTCTATCAAAGTTAATAAATGAGTTGGACCAAAGCAATGCACAATGTAAAATGTCCAGGCCTACGCTATACATTTACAGACACAGTAGCCAACAGTGATTTATTCTGGCCATTTTATAGTTGAAATAGTCCTCAATACCTCAATATTAAGGGTGTAACGATATTTTGTATTCGAAACGTTATGTTACAAACCCGTACTGTTAAGCAACTGAAGTTGGAGATCAAGCAAGAATGGGAGAAAAAAATCCACCTACAAAGCAATTCGTGTCGTCATTTCCCTGGAAAGGAAAGGCGATGGAACACAGTGGTAAACATGCCCCTGCCCCAGCTTTTTGGGAACGTGTTGCAGGCATCAAATTCAAAATGAGAGAATATTTGCAAAAAGAACTAACGCTCAGCGGTTTGAGCATCTTTTGTGGCGTATTTAATTGAATATAGGTTGAAAAGGATTTGCAAATCATTCTGTTTTTGTTTACATTTGACACAACATGGGTTTTATATACATGTTTATACAAACCCCATATGTACACTACCGGTCCAATATTTACAGCTCTTTTCAAATTGAAATTTATGCAGTTCAATTTCTTGTTTTACTCTGAAATGAAAGCACAAAACAAAAACTATTCAAGTGACAAATGAAATCATGGAATCAATCTAATCAATACTCATTCAAGTAGCCACCTTGAGCAGATATAACAGCTGAAATCAAATATTCAGAAAGTTCTTTCCCACTCTGTTGTGGAAGTTCTTATAACTGTGTGGCACTTGTAGCTTCTGTCGCTTTTAATCTTCTGCCCAGTTTAAAGTTAAAGTCTGGACACTGTGCCTTTTTGTATAATTTTGAAACGTTTTGGGTAACCTTGCCTCGTTTTTTCAATCTCTGAAAGTTCACCACTTATTTTACATTCTACCAATTCAAGCTATTCATTGGACTTGAACTACTTGACTTTCAATTTTAAAAAAAAAATAAAAAACTGGAAAAATTGCGCTATTCGAAAACGTTTGACCGGTCAAAAGACAGTCTCCGGACTTTAACTTTAAACTAAATTAGAGGTTGTAATGTAACAGAATGGGGGAAAAGCCAAGGGTGGTGAATACTTGCAAGCCACGGTATAGTGTACCAGTACGTGGATAATCCACTATACATTGGAACTGCAGCTCTGCTTTATAGACACTCACTTGGCCACTGACCTTAAGTGTTACTCCCAGGACGTTGATGGCGTCTTTCACCTGATCATGGATATCTGCTTGCATCAGTTCCTCGCACACCCACAGGCCCAAGCTGCACACAGCGATACACCTGGAGTGCAAAACATATGAACTTCTACAAAAGTAGAAACAACAACACAGCTCATACAGTCAGCTTGTCTATTTTCTATTTCACATCCACTGGCACTGTGCATTGCACTGTCTCAACCTTAAAAACGTAATTTCATCTATGTCATTACATACCTGGCCCCTTCACAGTGTTCCTTTGTTGCAGCCTCAAGAAGGATATTGACAAGATAATCCTGAAGCAAAGCAAAGCAAATGTATTCATATAGCGCATTTCATACAGGTAATTCAATGTGCTTTACATGATTAATAGCATTTAAAAACAAAGAAAAAAACACCTTATAAACATTAAAAACAAAGAGAAAAATAAATAGCATAGCTATGATAGTCAACATTAAGGTTCTGAAGAATTGGACCCAAGGGCAGCATATACAGGCTGAACAGGAGGGGTCCATCAAATGACCCTTGAGGGACCGCATAGGTCATTGCCGTTCGTTGAGATTGAACACTTCCAATGGTTACGAAATAACTCCTTTCCTCCAGGTAGAACCTCAACCATTTAGGGACTGTTCCATGTAGTCCAACTCACGTTTCCAACCTCTTCAGCAGTATATTATGATCTACCGTATCAAAAGCCGCACTGAGATCCAATAAGACCAAAACTGACACCTTTCCCGAGCCAGTATTCCACTTTATATCATTTAGCACTTTGATAAGAGCTGATGAGTCGTAAACCTGATTGAAATTTGTAAAAAAGTCCATTTAAGTTTGAGAGATTGCGGAGTTTGATGAAAAATACATTTCTCAACAATCTTTGCTACGAAAGGAAGATTTGAGATGGGTCTATAGCTAGCTAACATGGAAGCGTCCAGCGTTCCATTTTTTTTTTTTTAGAAGCGGATTAAACTCGCCTGACTGAAGTGAGCAATCCATTATTTGCTGCAAATCAGCTAGCACAGACTTCACAATATTTGAAAAACTCAGACGGTATTGAGTCAAGAAGTCTGAAGTGCATACACACCTTATCAGATCATCGTTTGCGCCTTCTCCTCACACAAACTCCATTGGTTTCAATGTCTATCCTGTGTTTGTAGTCACTCATGGTCTGACAGCCTTTATAATAATGAAAATACTCAAAATAATTCCCCACTGAGTGATTTACCTTGATATCCTCATTTCCTACAAGAATGTCATCAGAGCCAGCGACACTCCGCAGGACTGGAATGTGGACGTAAAGGTTTGGGAAACACACTAACGAGCCAAGAATTGTTTGAGCTTCCATCCTGGGAGCCTAGCGCAGGCAGAAAAGATACTAATCACATATACACAAAGGACTTACTCAATAAAACACCAAGGAAATGCATTTCAAAATTAAATTGAATATCAATACTTAGTAAAGTTTATATTTGGTGTCCATAAATTGCAGTTAGTTAATGTTAATCAATAATTTGTAAAGTGCAATTCACAGTTTGGTTATAAATACATTATGATTTTATCCGGTCACCTTGTACAGAACGGTACAATGAAAGACAATTCTTTTTCAACCAATCAGTGAACTTCACTGTGTCTAGATCTACCCTACCACTGGCATACCACTGCATTTGGGACCCCAACAAAAGGGGTCACTAAAGTAGCATTCTATGAGATACGGTACCGTAATTTCCGCTGTATAATGCGCAGCCATGTATAATACGCACCCCCAAAGTTAACCTCAAAATTCTGGAAAAACCTTATACCTATGCATAATGCATTTTTACAATGCATGATTTTGCTTCTACCCATATGATCAAAACGAAGTATTATCTGTATTTTGTTAGGTTTTTTTCAAAGAATTATTTTGAAGTTAAACACTTGCTTTGAACACTTAATCCTTTTTATAATTTGCTTGCTCTTATTTTGAAATTTACAGCCCTACTTTTATTTAGTAAATAAGAAAACACACAGTTGTGCTCATATGTTTGATTACCCAGGCAGAATTTGTAAGATGGGTACAATTCTATAAAGAAAACAGGCGAAACACATTTTATTTTAATGGGATTCACATTAAACGGTCAAGCATTTCAGAAAAGTATTATCATTAAAAAAACATAACCATAAATAAATTAATGATGGTTGTTGTTCAGTCATCAGTCATATTAAAAAAAAAAACAGTATTTCACAAATTCTGCCAGAGTATGTAAACTTATGAGCACAACTTTACATATATATATGCAGTCATACGTACCCCTGTCATATTGGAATGAAAGTGAAGGCTACCCCTTTTTTATAACCACTAGGTGGCGGTGGCATTTTGGAATGAAAGTGTACAGCTTTTTCATAACCACTAGATGGCAGCATACATTTATAAAATGTGAAAGGTTTTTCCATTTGCGCCTATACCCAAGTATAATGCGCACTATTGACTTTTGACAATTTTTGGGGGGAACAAAATGCGCACTATACACGAGAAATTACGGTAATTGTTTTGGTACGCCTTTACAAGTTTTGGCATAAATAAAAATGAATTATCAACAGTTCTGCTTGGGATAAACAGGATTTAAGGATATGAAGGGATGCTTAAGCCTGAGCGTACCTCTGAAGAGTCACAACTGAGGACTCGGGCAGCAGCAGTGATGAAATCTCTGACCAGCATTGTGAAGCCTGGCAGGCCGAGGAAGAAGAATCTTGGAGAGCAGGAACGAATAATGGTGTTCAAAGCATCCTGGTGACAAAAAAAAAAACATCAAACACCGCTCACTTTTATTACGATATCTGTATTACTGGGTGGCAACAACTGAATTAATGTACGCATAACAAACTTGGGGAACCAGAAACAATAGAGTTGGAGTAAAACAAGCTTTGTACATTTTGCATGGACAGATTCTTGGTTGGAGTCGGACTAAGAAATGCTTTTTCAAATGGGTCACTATGTGCGAGACATGGTGGGGAGACACACACACGCACACACAGGTAGGCTAAGCATTTTAAGTGTGGCAAGGACAGTACAAGTCAGATCTCAGCTCTCGTAGAGAAAGCCAGCAGAACAAGAGAGGCAGCAGATGGAATTCCCAGAAAGATAAAGGGGGAAACAAAAGATTTGAACATTTGAGAATCACACTTATGTACACAGACAGGCAAACCAGTAATTAAAGCTGTAGACATGGCATTGTTTTGTTGAGCTACAGGCAGCTCAGTGACAGATGGGTATTCTTTCAACATTGGCATATGCTAAGCAGGTTGCATAAATTGCTCAAGGATGTGCGGTGTAAAAAGCAGCTTGAACAAGGCTGAAAAGGCAAAAGGAATATATGATAAAGCAGTAAAACACTGGCTGGGTTTGTATCATGGAATACAACGTATGAGTATGCACTAAGTGTTCATTCGCTTGCTCTTATCTTACACTCACTCATGCATGTGTGTACAAAGGCAAGGTCCAGCCTGAAAACACCTGTCTTCTTGGCTATAAACCTGTGCAAATCCCACAGTTCAAACATCAGGCTGTTTATGTCTGAACCAACAGGGCACCTCGGCAAACATAAAAACATACAATTTTTCCCCACTCTCTTGGAATACCGTACCACCTTTCGATTGTCACCCATAACCCAGAGCTTTGACAAACACAAAGTACAGCTGAATTGAAAAGAACAAGAATAAACACAAAGGTAATAAGCAGGAAGTGATTCCAACAGGACACACTGCCTGCATAAAATTGGTGGGGAGAGCTTGAGGGTCCATTTTACCGTCATTTTGTTGCTAATTGACCTCTGAAACATAATGTGCGGTGCAGTCAGAGGTAATTAGTGAGCAACAAACTGTTGCTTGATTGCCCGAACTGAGCATTTTAGACAACATGAATTGAGAAGGCAAAGTGTTTTCTGCTGCCTAAACTTAAGGAGTGTATAGAAATGGGAATTGAGGCCCGCGTGGCTCTATGTTGCCAGAAGGAATGGTCCCCGTATCGACAAAAGAAGCATTAATGTACAGTATCTCTGAATAGAATCACCTCAGACCTTTTCATTTGACCTCATTTTAAACAGAGTGCACCCTGTCCACCTGCCAGCCTCCGGGGTGACAGGGTGCACTCTGCCAGTAAAATACAATTAGTTTTCTACAGCCCCATTCTCTAAACAATGCATGGATGTTTGCAGCTTTCAATGAAGAAAAAAAAAAAAAATCAACTCATGATAAAAATGGATTTGCCCCATACAAGCTTGTAAAAATCATGTGAAAAATATCTGTTCAACTGCCGAGAATATGTACCTGGACCAAGTACTTTTACTTAATATGTTGCACACCAGAAAACTGACCTCTTGGATGGATTATTGCTGTCATGGTATGTCATGTCTTTATGAGAATAGAGTAGGAAAGACTATAAGGACAATGGCCCTGACCTTGTCCCTCTTGTCAGTTGAAGGGGCAATCCCTCCAACGGAACTGTCATTTTGTTCGAAACTAATCTGAATTTAATGGTGACAATTTACACTGGGATTCCCCCTAATTATTTACAAAGCATGGGTATTTTACAACAGCTTATGTCATGATGCTGCTTTATCTGTGCTAAAGCTAAAAGGCTATATTATTAATGATATGTTGAATTATCTGAGTACGCCAGCATAACTCACATTCAGTAATTTCAACACTGTCATTTGATAGCCATCTTGAACATATGCACAAACCAGATGACTCCAAAAGGTATAGATAATTTATATATACATCAAAATATAAGCTTTTCCTCTTTTTGGGTGGGGTAGGGTGGCTTAGAGCAGGGGAGAAGGGAGGAGGGGCTGAGTAAGAGCCACTTTCTTATGTTAAGCAGGCGTGCGGCTATCCTCTATTGTGTGGCGTGAGGACTCTTTTCTCTGACCAATTTGAGCATGCCTCAGTGGCCAGCCTGGCTCTGGCCCCCTGATGCATTATACAGAGCTGTAACAAAAGCGAGAGAATGTTGCCTTGTTCCTCAGTGTGCCCCCCTCATTGCTCCACTCTACACTACGATCCACTGGCTGTGCTCCCGCTCCTTCACAGACTTAAACACACACACGCACGCGTGCGCGCGCGCACACACACACACACACACACACACACACACACACCCTGCCCAGTCTGGGCCTCCGGCTGGCTTGTCAGTCTAGGAGAGCGCGACAGACGTCAACCCTTAATTAATCACGAATACGCGGCAGGGGCTCAAAACATTATTGAACGATATTGAAAACATTCTAATAAGCTTGTCCTACTGCCAAGGTGCAATAGAAACCCAGCCAGAAGGGCAACTACACATGCACACACATACTTGTATCCAAAATACCCCCTATCGACACTTTTATCCCGTGCTTTGTTTTGGGGCGGGGGTAGTTTCATTCATCTCCACTCTGCATCGTCTGGAAGGAGTGGAGCTAGGCCAGATTTAAATATGATGAAGGATCTGATAAAAAGAAGACCGGAAGATGCCAGAACAAAGCAGAATTCTTCAACATAGCAGGTTGGCAGGCAGTTTTTCGTTAAAGGACATCAAAAGAGAGGACATTGTGCCGACTGCTTTTACTGTAAATTTGCAGCCTCACTAAGTTGATCTTGAATCTACAATATGGACAAAAGGTACTAGGACACCTGGCCCTTACGCCTATACGAGCTGAAATGGAATGAACAATATATAGTCGTCCCACTTTGCAATTGAACAATTGAAAGAGTGTGATTCTGTCTCTGAAAATGTGTGCGGTCAGAAACTAATGCTTGGATTGAAAAAGACTGAAACATAATCACCATTTTCATGCTACACTGAACAAAACTAGAAATGCCACACTTGTTTTTCATGTGCTGAACTCAAAGAACTAAGACTATTTCTATGTACACAAAAGTCCTATTACTCTCAAAATAAAGTTTAAAAATGTGTGTCAGTGAGAACTTCTCCTTTGCCAAGATAATACATCCAAGCGTCTCAGGGTTATGGTATGGGCTGGCGTATATTAGGGACAACGAACACAGGTGCATTTTATTGATGGAATTTGGAATGCATAGAGATCAGTGACAAGATCCTGAGGCCCATTGTTGTGCCATTCATCCACGACCAACACCTCATGTTGCAGCATGATAATGGCTTGCCCCACGTTGTAAGGATCTGTACAAAATTCAGGGAAGCTGAAAACACGGCCAGCATACTCACTGGGCATGTCACGTATTGAGCATGTTTAGGATGCTCTGGGTCGGAGCACACGACAACATGTTCCAGTTTTTGCCAATATCCAGCAACCTTGCGCAGCCACTGAAGAGGAGTGGACCAACACTTCAGAGGCCACAATCAACAATCCGACAAACTCTATATGAAGGAGATGTGTTGCACTGTGTGGGCCAAATGGGGGTCACACCAAATATGACTGGAACTGCACATGTTAGAGTGGCCTTTTACTGTGGGCAGCCTAAGGAACACCTGTGCAATAATCACATTGTCTAATCAGCATCTGGTTATGCAAGATCTGTGAGGTGGATACGATTTAGCTTGGCAAAGCAAATAATTGCTCACCAAGAGATTTAGAATTGTGACCAATATTTGAAAGAAATAGGTATTTTGTGTGCAAAAATCTTCGAGTTCAGCTAATGATGAAAAACAAAATGTTTTGCATTTATATTTTTTTGTATTCAGTGTACTAGTATATAAACACCAGGTGATGAACTGAACTACAACAAATTCAAATGAATGAAACAAAACGTTTTTGTCAATGTAGCATCATTGGCCAACATAAACCCTTGTTTTCCAGAAAGGATACAAAGTGATAATTTGGGGTTTGATGGTGCACAGTCAGCATCACAGAACGCTGCTACGGTGGTGCTACCTGCTGGTCGTACCTGATCATTGCTAGTAAAGCCTTTGTGCATGATGTGGTAGAGGTGCACCAGGAAGTCAGTGTTAGGGAGGACATCCTGCTGTCTGGTCATCATCTCACAGATCAGTTTATAGGCCTGTAGTTTGCCTGCTTTGTATTCTGCTGGTAGCATGGTGGCCTGTGAGGGATATGGGGAAGAAAGTGAAAAGGTTTCCAGTGAAAAACCTCAAGAGACACTTAAGTCAATTTGTTCTCATTAAATTTACCAGAGCTCATTAAAGTCAACTTATATTCTTCGTTATACACAAATTATTTTAAAAGAAAAAAAAAAAAAGGTCAAATTGTACACTTGACAACTTTGCAAATTAAGACAGAATTGCCCAAACTAGTGAAATCCAGTGTAAGAGCTGTATCAAACATTGCACCTTTCCAAAAATGATGATAACCACACGGACAAAATTGTTGGTGAAGAAAAGTCATAATAAATGCAAATTTGCTAAACATTAAATAGCAAATAGATAGATAGCTAAATGTTTTGGGGGAAAACTTTATTGCATTACACAGCATTCACTTGAGTTGCTCGTGAATTTTTTTCTTGATTTAATTTAAACTATAACATTTTCTGTTGCATATTTTTCGCACAATGCTTCAGAGGAATTAGTAACGTTGACTGGTGTAGTCAAAGGTTATGATGTTGCTGGTTACCCTGAAGAGCCAGGAGGCGAACATACGGAGGGGAGGAATGAAAGCAGGCTGCGGAGGAGAAGATTGGTTGTCCACACTGATTCCAAGGTTGTCTCGAATCTGTGAGCACATAATTAACATTGGGCAGTTTAAACAACAATTCTGGAGGAAATGCTTTGTGATGAAGTTCAGCATTTTTAATGATATGAACATTTGATTGGCTTTCCACTTTACCTTAGCAAGTTTTTGCCAGAGCTCATAGAGATAAGAAAACACTTTAGCATGGATTTTGGGGCATCTGATGTTGTTGACATCTCCGAGGATACCCAAAATCCTCCGCCAAAGGACAAAAGCTGAATCAGCATGCCATCCTGTCAGGGTCCCACCCGCTATTATGCTGACATCATCAGTCAGACACTCGCTGCTGTCTGCATGGTCAAAAAGGAGAAAGAAAGCAGAAAAGGAAAGTTTTAATTTGATGATAAACTGCATTTTGGCAGCAACCACATTTGTCGCTGTGACTGTCGCAGTGTGAGTCAAAACGTTTTTCAATGAGATATAGGATTTAATCAATAAGTGCTGAATGACATTCAAAGAGTAGAAGCAATTGATAATGTAATACGTTTGTACAGTTTTATCATTAAAAGGTTATCATGCCGTCACTAGTTGATCAAATCCTTGTCCACTCAAGTGCTGAGTGCTGAGCTGTAAAAATACTTTTGGAAAACATACATGATCACATGCAACAGCCAAATAAATTCTTCTGGATTTGTAGGAAGACAGCGCCACTTAGTGGACAGCAGAGCAGTGACGAGAGACGAGGGGTTAAATGACGGAACAGAAAATAGTTCTGGTGCAGCGCGTTAGGTAAAGTTGAAGTAATTTATGCACATTTCTTGAACCAATAATTTAAAGAAAGATTTATAGTTTAAATCCAATGAAGCAACAGATGTATGTATGAGGGTAAAATTATGTCAAATGGCAAAGTTGAGGCTAAAAGGTGGAGCGCATGAAGACTCTGATGAGTAGCAGCTATGGAGCAGTACCCAAGTGGTGTGGCATATGTAAGACAGACTGATGAATGTTGTCATCCAGGGGGCAATCCTGCGAGCACTCAGTGTGCACCACGAGGGCTGGGGAGGCGGGGGGGTTCTGAGGGTAGTGGAAGTGGTTGTGGTGTTGGGGAGGGGGTGAAGAGTGGGGAGAGAGCGCACACTCAGGACCTATAAACAAGGGACAGGGATAAAATTGGGTTTGGGGAGGTGAGCAGAATGACAAAGACAAGAACTTCATGATGATCACAAGCAAACAAACACAAACAAATCACAATCATGGAAGGGTCAGGAAAAAGTCTCACTTGAGCCGCACACTGACTTTCTTTACTTTGTCATCATTCATGCAGCAAAAATACTAACCCCAGTCTTTACAAAGCAAGCTCAAAAGAAAGTACCTATTGTACAACAGTACTACAATGAAAAGGTATTTGCCACCTTCTCAAATGAATTTAAGATCATCAAACAGAAGTAAATATCAGACAAATAACCCATGTATACATAAAAGGCAGTTTTTTTAATGGCGATTTTGTTTATTAGGAGAAGAAACTTTCAAAGCTATCTAGCTTTGTGTGCAAAGGTTGAATCATGAATGAACTGTGGCTAATCACATTTTTGGGAATGTTGAGTTAATTTTCACTGACCACCACACCCAAGCCTGATAATCTCCAAACCTGTTCAATCAAGAAATCACTTAAATAGAACCTGGCTGACAAAAAGAAGTTGGCAAAAATAAATAAATCATAACAACTAAAACCTGGACACCTAATGAAACACTGTTTGCAAATGTCTGCTTTTCAATAGATAAAAAAAAAGAAGTCAGCCAGGTGCAGGTGAGAGACTAAAAAAAAAAAAAAAAAAAACACATTCTTGCATGATGAGTTTGTCTTTGTTTCTTTTTTGTGAAGTTGTTTTATAATGTGCTGAACAAATAGATACAAATATATAATAATAATAATATTGATAATAATAATTATTATAGAGAAGTTATTATATTATTATTTTTGACAATAATAATAATAATAATAATAATTATTATTATTATAGGTCTATCTGGTCTGGCAATTACTTTTTCACAGAGTCAGGTAGATTTGAGTAGTTATTTCCCCCTGAATAAAAACAAATAATCCTAATTTAAAAACTGCATTTTATGTTTACTTGCGTTATCTTTGTCTGGTATTTAGATTTGTTTGATAATGTTAAATATTTAAGAATTTGAGAATGGGGCAAGTACTTTTTCACGGCACTATATATCCACTTTTCTAACGAGTCCCCTGCAGTTAAATCATGAAAAACCATGTTCGGGTGAGCTTGTATGTGATTCGTCACCTGCTAAAGCCTCATAGTGACTGAGCAGCAACCTGCGCTGGCTCTGTGGGTCAGTGGTCACATCCATGCGGGCTGAATGGGTGGACTGACTGTCAGCCTCCTCGTCAAACACCTGCCAGGTGATTTCAGTTTCGTTGAGGTAGCCATTTGATGTCTCGCTGCTAACGCTCTCACCTGGGAAGGGAAGAGAAGGCAAGCAGGTGTGGTGCATCAGATGGAACATAATGTTACTTTAGTATTTAAGGTAAACATGAAATCAATACATCAGATAAGGGCATAAATAGAGACTTTAATCTAACTTTTCTCTCTGAGCTTGGCCCTTGCGTAGTGATGGTACCCCTCAGCATTATTTTCTGTCTCAGCTGGACTGCTGCTTCGGCGGATCAGGATCTAGGAGCACGAGAAAATATAAAGAATATATTGCCATTGTCATTCAGGCTATTTCTGTACCTATGATATGTCTTTACAGTACAAATAGTTTTCTCACAACTGGCGGTTCACTGCCCTCTCTCTTCTCATATGTTCCGCTATCAGAACCACATGAAGTAGGTGAGTGCTCTCTCTTCTGGGCTGGAAAGTGGGACGTGAGATGAATAGAGAGAGAGAGAGAGAGAGAGAGAGAGAGAGAGCATAAAAAGTGGTGAAATCAACATACGCTCATAATGTATTAACAACTCGTATGACTTTCTCCTTGTCCAACCCAATTACGAACAGATAAGCATGGTTGTAGATGACCACACCGTATCCTCCCAGGCACCCTCCAAATGTTTCTCTATATTGTCGCGGTTGGGCAGAATCCTTGCATCGCCAAACTCACTACTTTTCAGGAAATTAAAATAATGCCATCTTGCTTTAGTTGCCAAACACCTCATTGTTCAAGTTGGTATTATTTATACCTTATATAGCTTTCATATACCGCTGCACACCAACATCAACACAACCCAAAAAAGTCATTTTAAAATCGCTAATTTAATACAGTTGTGCCTTGAGATACAAGTTCAATTCATCACGTGACCATGGTCACAACTTAAAACATATTGTAAAGAGATACTTGCATAGAATTCAAAAGAATGAAAGAGTTTTTGTCACATTGCATTGTCAAGTGAATGTTGCTCCTTCTGGCGTGCCCGCCTTGGCCGCATGGACACACAGACGGATATACTGTTCATTAAGGCGTTACTATGAATCTCACTGACTTCTAGGCAGGACAAGCCCGGCTCCACGCAGTCCTGCATGGATGCGGCAGCCAAATCATATTGCAGTGAGGCGTGTCATGCCTAGAGCTCCCGTGGGATTTATATTAGTACAGCGCAAAGATAAATACACATGGTATAATTTTCTTTGCTATATGTTTAGTTTGACAGTAAACAAACAGAGTAGCAGTAAAGAGTTTGATCTCTCTTTTTGGAAGAATTGTTCGCTAATTGCCAAAGTGTTGCTATTATGAAGTGAGTTGAGTTAACTGCCACCATACAGTGTTTGTATCTCAAGTTTGAACTCACAAGTTAAAGCAAAGAATTCAACCGAATGACGACCCGTATCTCGACAAAAAAAAAAAAAATCACAAGTTAGGTCATTTGTATCTCAAGGCACCACTGTACACACACACACACAAACAAAAAGCGCTAATTCATAATGCTGTCATTGATTACAATTAATTATATTCTTTTGGGGCGGCATGGTGAAAGAATGGTTAGCACATCTGCCTCAGGGTTCTGAGGATCCGGGTTCAAATCCAGCCACGTCTGTGTGGAGCTTGCATGTTCTCCCCGTGCCTGTGTGGGTTTTCTCCGGGTACTCCGGTTTCCTCCCACATTCCAAAAACATGCATGGTAAGCTAATTGAAGACTCTAAATTGCCCGTCGGTGTGAAAGTGAGGGCGAATGGTTCTTTGTTTATATGTGCCCTGCGAATGGCCGGCGACCAGTTCAGGGTGTACCGTGCCTCTCGTACTCGATTGTACGCCAAAACCGACGCCCAAAACAGACAGTTCCTCTCGACCAGAGTCAGCCGGGATAGGCTCCAGCTCGCCAGCGACCCTAGTCAGGATAAGCGGTATGGAAAATGAACGAAGGAATAAATGAATAATCTTTTGGGTGGGATTAATTAAAGCAGACTGTTTCTTTATTGTTGCGATTTAGACGAACAGACTACATTTTATGATGTACTTTTTCCTCCCACTGTACTTGTGGTGACACACAAGGTGGGCATTTGCCATTGCAGTGCTGTCGCTCAAATTGAAATATGTTCAATTTGGGAGCGGCGCCGCTGTCAATACAGAAAGAACATCCATTAAAAGAGATGGTGGCGGAGTGATTTCACGCAGCAAAATAGTTTTTGGCGGAGTTGTACAGTAAACGGCAGAGAGAAAACCTGCTTAGTTGCTTAATAACCAATCATGTTTTTACACAGGGCCATATAGGAAAGGATTTTTCCCCTTGAAAAAATGAAACCATCGTTTAAAAAATGCGTTTTGCATTTACATGGGTTTTCTTTATGAAATACAGAAATTGGCTTGATGACCCGAACCGTGTGATAAAATGAAAAAGAAAGAAACAAATAAGTAATAAATCAATAAATGGGCAAACACTGGAACTGTATGTTGGTACCTTGTAATGTGTCTGAGAGTTGCTGCGTAATGTCTGAGGTGCTGCTGCTCCGTGGGAGCGGGCTATCTCCTCCTCCCAACTCTTCCCCACATTCTGACAGCTGACACTCCTCTACGTCTGGTCAACAGGGCAAAAGACAACACAAAATGATACAACTGTGACATGATCATTCAATCTGTATTCAAATCCTGATATGTAAACACAACAAACAAACTCAAGGCATGCACACATGCAGTGGTAATGTAGACATATAAGTCCAAGTTGTTTCTCCACAGGAAAGTCTGTGGAACTGCTCAAATCCCTCTGCACCAGGTCGTGGTACAGAAGGCAGCTTGTGACGGGACAATGAGAGGGGGATGATATAGGACAGCTGGAGGCCACAAACACACAAATACTGTACATTCAGCTCTCGGAATTCACTTTACCTGAGAGTCTGTGAGAGCAAGCAGAGTTACCAGAAGCGATACCAGGCAAGAAAGAGCTCACAGTGTGGAGCAGCGTAGGAACGCTTTTAGTAGTGGGCAAAGCTTCGCATAGGTGAACACAGTTGCTGATGGACTGGCTTCGTTTAGCTTCCATCAGCAAAAAAGGGAACAGAATGTGAAAAAGGAAGGAATAAAGAGAATAAAGACAGTATTCAATAATAGTGAAGTATAGTATGTGACAAAAACTTAATACGATGAATGCATTTTTTTTTTTAAGAGAACTGGACATTGCAATAGAAACCTAAACCACATTTTACTAAAATGGGTAATGTAAAATATTTAATACCGCATGACTCCCTAGACAGTAATTCTTAAGCTAGTTGCCTGTTCTCATGTTTACGTTGAAGACTACAATACTAATTCACCAGAAAAAGTGACAAAGTCATGTCGAGCGTTGACATTTTTACCTTATTTGCGTCTAAATTATAGTCTCATCCAAATTCATAGTCAGCTTGGTAAATTTGGTGGAATTGGATCTCAGAAGATTAACTGCAGTCTTATACTGCACTAGCTAATAAATGAATTTTGTAATATTGTAGATATAAATGAGTTAAGTCCAAACTGTACTCGTGCAATCAAACTTATTCACACAGAACAATAAGAGTTTGTATATGCATGAGTGAGTACAGCCAAGTTTTGACAGTTGTCAAGGATAAGGCATTGCCCTGAGATGTGGATGGCGCTTCAAGCCTAATGTCAACGTGAGCAATGAAAGGGGACACTTCTATTTTTTCTTTCACTACACTTTAATTACTCCTTTCAGTGGGAGATACATTGTGGCTGCTACAGCTCGCCACTGTTTGCCACTCATGCATATTAATAAGCATAAATGACACTCGTAATGAAACTATCAAAAAGTCATGCAATAAATGTATGCACGTTCTTTGGAGGAGTGGAGAGAAGGGCTGCCAGGCCTTTGAAAATCGTTGGGGGAGAAATCCAATTAGGCCCAAAGAAAGGGAAGGGAATTTGAAGCAGTTGTCTTGAATATATTAGACACACACACACACATACACGTGCGCGCACAAATACACGCATTTAAGACTTTTCTTCTTGAGGCTCAAATGCTGTTCCTCGTTCAACAAGCTCGTCATTTCAGAGCATTGCAGGGTAATTGCGGAAAAGAAATGGGATTGCCTCTCTTTTATCTTTCCCATTGAGATTCGGTCTAAACCAAAAATTCATACATGCATTGACATGCATTTTAGCTAGTTACTCTTCTCAACTTATAATTAGCCTGCCACAGCTCCATCAGATAACGGCCATTGCTGTGTCTGGACTGAACCTGTAACAATGGGCGTCCTAAGCCGGTCTTTGACATACTGTCAAGACATGGAAATGGAGTCAGTGGACAATCACATGTGAGGGGGACAATGGGGGCCATCTGCTGGAGCTCTCCGCCATTGGTGTTTGGCCTTTAAATAGCACCTGGCCTGGACCTGTCACATGGATCTCAATGCAGTCAATACATCTGAGAGGAACAGACGCTTAGTGGTCTGTGCTTTTTACACAAAGGCAGAGAAGATCAAGAAAATATTCACATAAAAGATGTACTACAGCCTCAAAACATTTTTGAGCCTAGATAATAAAAGAGCAAGAATAACTGCTCTAATATTTCTGTGAATAGGGGAATACAATTTCAATCTAATTTTATAAATTATTTGCTGTTATTAAATATGGATAATATTTCAATTTATCATGACAAATTTGTCATAACAAATGTACCTACCAGAAGCCTTCTGTCGGACAATGTTGCGGGCCTTCTCCACACAAGGGGCACCCGACGTGGTGGCAGAACGAATCCTCATTGGTTCCTGAACTCCTGCCCCACTCAGGTCTCCTTGGTTCCTCCAACTTAGTGAGAAGGAACGTGCCACTGCTGCTGCCTTCTGGGAGTCCTGAATCACTCCTGCCAAGGAGAGAACATTTGTCTGTTCCAGCATTATTTTGGTAACCATCTGGATTTTTCATTATTTCTTCATTTAGCCCGAAGAGATAACGTTACAAAAGAATGGTATTCATAGTCTTAGACTGTGATGTACACTGTAGATATAAAATGATATTTTTTTGTGAATAGCGCAGGTCCAACGTAGATTTTTTAATTATTATTATTGTATGTGTTTATGTAATTACAATACATTAAAAAGGAGCTTTCATTCAGTGCCTGAGTGCTTTGGCTGGGTGGATGGGGCAGGTTCCCAGTTTCGTGGCAGTCACTCGGTGTTGGGGTCCCGGTAATTCATTGGTTAGGTTTAGGGTTAACCTAACCTAACCCGAACCCGGGTTTTGGGGTGGAAGGGGATGCATTTATTACAAATGAGTGCACTGATAAAATTCCTGCTTTTATGTTTCTGCCTGTCTTTGTCTTGTTTGGCTTCAAATATGGTGTATCACACCATTTCTGGATCAGCTTTTCGCTCCAAATGTTAAGAATTGAACTGATATATTTTGTCACTATTTTTGCTTTCTTTTTTTCTGTAGTTGTGCTTCAGAGAGGGCAGGGATGGGTCACCACATTCACACGGACAGTAATAAAACTAGTATGCTGAAAGATAAAAATTACATGTTTTACCTGTATTGGTTTTTATCAGTCTTGGCATAAATCATATATAAACATGCAGACAGAAAAAGGAGGGGGTTAATATTTTAAGCAGCTCTTTTCGTGCTAATGGTGCCCTGACCAGACAACAAATTTACAGTCCCTGTTTAAATGTAATTGATAAGAATGCAGCTATGTGCCAAAATACAAAAGAAGATGCACACTCAGGCAGTCAAAATATTTTAATAATTTATTTTCCTCTGTCACAAATTTTAGTTTTTCAACTGAATTGCATGGGAATTGTATCAGTGTTGTAAGGAACAGCTGGAAGTGTCCCCTGGTCCAATTTTCTTCTCAATTGTAAAGTCAGACCTATTTTGGGTGGGCTCATGTCCACCCACAACTTGCCTTAGCCCACCCAATGAATTCATCTTCAAATTAATTTGAGGAAAAAAAAAAAAGTATTATAAATTATTGTTTTGCTTCTTTTTTTTTTTTTTAGAACAAATTTCTGCGCCGATAGCACACGCTTTGGCATTGTTTTTGTCAAACCTTGTGAGAAATGAGCAAGTTATGACTTAATGTCAATGTCCATGTATTTATTGCCTTTGAACGGAACATTGAATTTCCCAACATGGCCACCGAGTAGGCAGTTAGCCGGGCCGCTACAGCGCGCTGGCGTAGAGTCTTCATATCTAGGGCCAGAATCGCTACACACATTTCCAGGTGTGTTAACGCTAATGACCAGGTAATGCTATGAAATTACCATTGACCACACAGCGATGCTTAATGCCTCCTCTTGAATTGCTGTATGTTATGTGTCGGCACTGACTTGGCAGGGGCTTCTAATGGTGCATACTTCGTAGCTATTAGCTAATAAGCTAATTTGGCACTTGGAGCTATCGCTAGCTAGTTGAATAGTAAAGAGTTTTTGCCCAGTATCTCTGATACGAGATGAAATGTCAACGTGAAGTATCTTATGCCAAGATAGGGCGTGCTCATATTTATTTATTTATTTTTAAGAGTTTGGGGCATAAAAAGTTGACATGCCCTGCAAAAACTCAAAATCTTACCAAGAATATTTTATTTCTCGTCAAAATTAATAAAAATTAGACATCATGTAAAAATTAAACATTTCCAGTGGAGTATAAAAAAAATTACTTACTCCCCTGGCAAGCTTTTTGTCTCCTTATTTCAAGTAAAAATGTACTTTAACAAGTGAAAATTGTGTAAAACCAAGGCGATGAGTCTTATTTTTTTTTTTAGATTTTGAGTTTTTGCAGTGTGCGTGTTTATTTTCAGTTAAAAAAAGAAACACTGACAGGATCAGGTCGCTTTCATTGCAATAACTACATGTGCTAATTCTAGTTAAATGCTAGTTTACGACAGGACACCTTATGACACAGTGTTTGCAAATGTCAGCTTTTCAATAGATGGACATATGTTATTTTTTACGCTATTTTTAAGAAGTCAGCCATGTGCAGGTGAGAGACTATTAAAAAAATACATTATATATACATTATGATGATGAGTTTGCCTTTGTCTTTGTCATTGCATTTCAAACAGTGTTGTCTATTACTCAAAACAAAAGATGACCCTATAAACAACTTATTTAATCTTTAATAGAGCTAAAAACTAAAATGTTTTTAATATTCCTTTCATCTGAGATGAAATATTGTACATTGTACATATTGTATTCATATTGTTACAAAGCTTCAAGACTTCAGTGACGGTGTCATCTGGTGGATAACTGAAGCCATAGCAACCTCTAAAGAGTACGACTGAAGCACTGCACTGTTTCCCATGACAGCAATAAAATATTCAGATGCTGTCCCCCATATTCTAAAACACATTCCAGATTAACCCAAAAGAATAAATGCAAATTATATTAAGGGTTAAATGTTGGTTAAGGGTTTATTTACTCTCAAGGCCTCAGTAAATTTCCTCATCCAATTTTTTTCTTCTTCAAGTTTTCTTCCTCACCACGTGCTCGCTGCTTCTTCTCCTTCTGTTCACTTAGTTTATCCAGAGGCAGGTTGGCCATGTCGAGGCCGTAAACAGAGCGGGCCAGCACTGCCGTCAAGGAGTCCATGATACTGGTCCACTCGGTCACCAACTCCTCCCAATAAGTAAGAGAGGACAGGACTGCAAGCAGCTCATCCCACAGCTCCCGAGAGATGTACACACACAGGTTGGCTCGCACCCACGCCACAATGATGGTCTAAATGCAACATAAGAGCAACGATGAATGGATGCACTTCAAACACTAGACTGTGATGTGACAAAAGAAACCACCTGTAGTTTGTAATTGTCATAAGTAGAGGTGTCACAATTAATAGACAACTAAACAACCATCAAATTAATTTTGATAATTACTTGTTTAGAGATATCCAATAAATATCAACAATGATTTAACAAGCTATGAAACAGAGTGGAGGTGTCACAATTACCGTTATTTCTCGTGTATACTGCGAACCCATGTATAATACCCCCCAAAATTGACCTCAAAATTCTGGAAAAACCTTTCTACCCATGTATAATGCATTGTAACAATGCATGATTTTGATTCTACCCATATGATCAAAACAAAGTATTTGTATTTTGTAAAAAAAAAAAAAAAAAGAAAATCAAATTATTCTGAAGTTAAGCACTTTATTTGAACACGTAATACTTCTTTATTTTATTTATTTATTAAGATGGGTACAATTCTTAAAAAAAAAGATGAAGGGCCAGGCGAAACACATTTAATTTTATTTTAATGGGATTCAAATTCAACTGTCAAGCATTTCAGAAAAGCATTATCATTAAACAAAACATAACCATAAAGAAATTAATGATGGTTGTTGTTGAGTCATTAGTCGTATTTAAAAAAAATATATATATATTTCACAAATTCTGCCTGGGTGTCTAAACTTATGAGCACAATTGTACATATATGCAGTCATATGTACCCCTGTCATATTGGAATGAAAGTGTAGGCTACACTTTTTTCATAACCTCTAAGTGGCATACTAGAATTAAAGTGTACAACGTTTTCATAACCTCTGGGGGGCGGTGGAATAGTGGAATGAAAGTGTACAGCTTTTTCATAACCTCTAGATTGCGGCATACATTTATAAAATGTGAAAGTCTTTTTCATTTTCTCGTATACCTACGCGCGCACTATTGACTTTTGACAATTTTTTGGGGAAAACAATGTGCATTATACATGAGAAATTACGGTAATAATGGTTGTTGTTCAGTCGCATGTAAAAAAAACAACATTTCACAAATTCTGCCAGGGTATGTAAACTTATGAGCACAACTGTACATATATGCAGTCATACGTACCCCTGTCATATTGGAATGAAAGTGTAGGCTACACCTTTTTTCTAACCTCTAGGTGGCGGTGGCATATTAGAATGAAACATTGTTAAAATGGGAAAGTTTCTTTCCATTTCCCCCTATATCTATGTATAATGCGCACTAATGACTTCTGAGAAATTGGGGGGGAGGGGGGTGCGCATTATACACGAGAAAGTACGGTAATCGATTGAATTAATCGATAAAATTGTCCAAATTCTCTAATTTCAGCCTCTTAACAGTAAATATTCTCTGATATCTGTATTCTTCCATGAAAGCAGATTGATTATATTTTGTGTTTAATCAAAATAAGATATTTGCAAGCATCTGCTTTTACTTTGGAAATCAATGATCAAGATTTGTTCCCATTTTCTGACATGTGACGGAACAAATCAGTCAGTGAATCATAATCAATTTAAATAAAAATAAGTCAGTTTAATCTATTATGAAAATAATTATTATTTGCAGCTGTAGTGTGATATACTAATACTTGAACGTGAAGAAGCCTCATAAGTGTATATCAAACTAGTAGCCTTTGCATTAATCAATACCTACGCTCTCAGTTTCAAAAAGGTTACCGTATTTTCACGACCATAAGGCGCACTTAAAAGTCTTACATTTTCTCCAAAATGGACGGAGCGCCTTATAATGCGGCGCGCCGTATGTGTGCACCGAGTTCCAAAATCTGTAAATGATGTTGTGTGACTTTAATGAGCGCTCTGCTTGACTGACTGGGAGCATTTCCTGCCGACACGCTGCTTATAAATGGGCGACTGCTGCCATGCAAGACACTGCCAGGCCCAGTTGGAGCAAATAAGTGCAGTCCATTTATTTTTCCTAAGATATCAAATAAACTACATTTTTTAATGTATCTCAAAATTCTAATTCACTTTGCTGGTTGCATTCCTTAACCGAAGAGCACTGACGTACGTATTATTGGGAAGCTTTTATTTTGAAGGTGGCTTTCGCCGAGAGTTGGCGACCTATTACCGTAATGCCTAGTATGAACAAAATTAGGGGCGGCTGGCTTGACTGCTACTTTACGAGTGGAGGCTGGCTTGACCGCAGTGGAAACAAGGCGAGGTGGCCCGAGTTGGAAGACCAACTCAAGCAATGGATTAATGAGCAAAGAACAGCCGGGAGAAGCGTCTCTACAGTCACCATTCGACTGACGGCAATAACTCGGAGCCTGCCATCATTCTGGGAGGCTTGACGAACCGCTGGACATCTGTGTAAACAGGGCGTTCAAAGTGAAGTGAGCGGCATGGGAGCAACGGATGACAGGTGGCAAACACAGCTTTACTAAGATTAGGAGGCAGCGCCGGGCGAGTTACGCGTCAATTTGTGAATGGATTGTGGATGCTTGGGCTAACGTGTCTGCTTGCACTGCAACGAGACTGACTCCGACAATGACGAGAGGGAAGCTGGCCTGTTTGATGGAGAACTTGTCCAGCTGTTCATTTTGGATACAGAACATGAGGACTTTGATGGATTTGTGGATGAGCATTGATTAAAAAATAACGCGAGTATACTGTTAAATACTTCAATAAAGTACAACCGAACCCAGTTTTGCTCCCGCTGTCTTTTTAAAAACACTGTTTTAGCGTGCATGCATGCTACCGTATGTTTTACCATGCATACAGAAATAGACCCCGTATCTGAGACTGCGCCTTTTAATACGGTGCGCCTTATGGTCGTGAAAATACGGTGGTTAGTACAACATCACTCCCTGACATGTGATATTTGATTGTAGTTTCTTTTTGAATCCTCAAACAAAAACAATAACAATTGGTTAATAAACAGTAATCAGAATAAATCATTTTGTTAATAGACTTTAATGCAACATACATTTTAATGCGATTATACGATGGAATGATCGATAGAATAATTGATTCTAAAAATATTCAATAGTGACAGCCCTAGTCGTGAGTGCTAACAGATAGACATACCCGAAAAAGGATGGATGCCAGACTTTCAGCAAAGCTGTCTTTTCTTTGGTTTTCTGATGGCCTCTTCATCACTGCTTCCGTGATCCTCAGCAGGACCTGCAACATCTGCTCCCTGCAAACGCAATAAAGAGTGGAGTGATCGAAAAGAAAAACAAATTCTCAACCAGGCAAAAAAATATTGTACTCACCAGGTCTGTGTGTCCATTGTGTGCTCCATGATCATGTGCCGGTAGATGCTCAAGACACACTTGCACACCTCAACCTGATTTTCCAGGAGCTTGGGTACGTCTTGGCATGGCTCAAGGAGGAACACATTTGAAGAGTTTGTCAGGAACACCTACAATTGTAGAAACGTATGAATACAGTAATTTAGTATGACGATTGACATGATCACGGTGTATAATAGACAGACCTGTAGTGTGGGCTGGATGCCTGCCTTGATGTCCCTGTTCTGCTCCTCTGTGAGAAAGCCTCGACTGATTGCGCTGCTAAAAGAGTAGGTCCTTCCCCAACTTGAGGATCGCTTGTGGCCGTGACTCTCAAGTATCTGTTAAAAGACATGGCTAGTCAACCTCTCAAAACAGATCAATTTTGAAACTAAGATCTAAAAATTCTTCACCGTGTGACAGAAATTTGCAGAATACGTTATAGTTACGTATAAACCCCACCTCTCTCAAAGCCCTTCTCAAACATCATCTTAAAATGAAGATTATTAGACCTTCGTTCACAATCAGTGTCACTTGGCATGAAATATGTATTTTCTTGCTTTATTTGTTAGAATAGCACATCCTTTAATCACTTTTTAATGACTGTATCCATTTATTGACTTCTTGTAGAAAAGTTAGCATGAATGCTACATTTTTTTTTTCAATTCAGCATTCTGCATTAATGTGTTGTTATGAATTCCACTCAAGTTTTAGGCAGGACACTGCCCGCTCCAATGTGATTGGCTGCAGGAGGCGTGGCACTACAATATCGCTACTGCATTCAAGTAGGACACACCCTACTGCTTTCAGGCGGGAAAATTAGTATCTGACTGTAGTTTGGTGGCGTTATTATGATTCACACTAACCCTAATCCAACCTGACCCTAACCTTAGCCCTAACTCTAACTGTAACAAACCTGATTGTTTTTATTTTGTACAAATGTGATACATATTTGGAATGGTCATCTCCTTACATCTGTGTAGCCTACCCTTCCCGCAATGCAGCAGCCAATCATATTCCATTGGGGGATGTCCTGCGTAGAACGAGTGGGATTCATAATAACACGATATTAACGATGGCCAGAGGCCAGTACGGCACTGTGTCACTAATCCTTGCATCCATGGGAGCAAATAAGCTACATTTCTGACAAGGATCGTTATCATGAAAGGAGGACGAGTAGTAACTAATGAGAAGACGGAGAACCGCTAAGCGATCGTTAAATGTAGTCGCAAAACCACTAATAAGTGCTTGGGTGCTAGAGTACACTTTTCACTGAAGTCTGGCTGGGACCATGTTACAGCGGAGCGTAAACAACAAATTAGTAGGCAAATTAATGTGTGTTACTGTAAAGAGAAAATGATAAATAGCTAAACACATGACAAGTACGAAAACAGGAAATTAATTAATACGTTATCGCATCAGTCTACCGAGAGGAGGGGCCTATAAGATTAAAAGTATATTCATATTTAGTATATTAACTATTTCAAATACCAGCAATGTTAATTGTTTTTTTACACAATACAGTGCTGAGTTCTGGTATTGACTTGAGGTCTGCAATCAATTCAGCTTTGCAAAAGGACCACACAATTCAGACCATTCAGAAATACTTCCATTACAAAAATTTGACACTTATGTTTACAGATATTAATATATATTATTATAAATATTTCCAGATTTGTCCACTGAAATCAATCAAGCCATTTTACTGCAATGCACGTTTTGTGCGCATGTCAGGTTAACGGTCCGAGATCATTGGCCAAAACAGGCATATACCCCGAGATTTCTTATGCAGATTGTTTCGCTGTCAAGGCTGTTGCAGCAATCCATTCCAAGTCAAATTATCCAATCTGAATCTATGCCAGACCCCACATTATATTTTCATTGATCTATCATGTATTCATTGACTTGCAAGTCTGCTTGAATAATTGCCTTTAAAAAAGGCTTTTCCTATCGTTAATTTGTATGAGCGTAATAAATCTAGGTGTATGTATTTGTAATTATTGAAACTTATTGAATGATATCATGAATGTATGGAGCTAGTACTGGTTCTGACAGGGCCACCACTGAAAAAGGTTTAATGTCAGACCCTGAGATTTTTTATTTTTTATTTTTTTTACTTTTCGTAACCTCATTGATATATTTGATCTATTGCCTACAATGGGACAACAATTAAATACGTAGTCATGTTTACCTTGTCACGTTAACGTGTGTTTCATATTGATACATGACATAAACATGATCTTAAATAAAATCAACAGCTTGGCTCAATTGACAAAAAAAAAAACAACTAAGATATTGGTCTCAGCAACACAGTTTAAAATTCAATTAGAGAAAAATAAAAATAATAAAAAGAAATAACATACACATTTATCGCTTTATAAATTACCTTAACAGGGTCTCGCCATCGGCGTACATCTAAAATGCTAAAATTCCATCATTTATTCAACGAAAAAAAGCGCATCTTTGTGCATATGTAGGAGTCAAAATATGTACACCAATACCTGTGCTTGAAAGTTATTATTCTCTGCGTTGATTATCCGTTCAGTGCTATCATCTACTTCATCTTCCTGTGCAGTTTGATCTGGCTCTGTCATAAAGCTGGGCTTCTCCTGTAGTATCCACGTTCGGTAAACTTGAATCACCTTCCTGGTTGCCGATGCCTCGCAGGACGGTAACAGGAAAGCCTTAGAAGAGGAGAACACAATTGTTACATCTGTGATGAGGCTGCATAATACGATAAGGATCTGGCAGGATCTTTGCAATAAACGACCAGCAGAGGGCAACATATTCCCTTTAACCCAGGCTAATTTACCAGGGAGCCAACAATTGAGGTCCAATGTAATTACTGGTACATTGTGGACATTAAATAAGCAAGTAATAATCTTCAACAATTGGTATTAATACCTGGTGGAAGACCTCGTTGACAAAATTCACATTATCCCTGGTGGACAGTAAGATGGCATGCACCATGTCATAGACATACTGGTGCTCCTCCTCAATGCTACATAAACTGGAATCGCTGGGCCTTCGATCTGACAGTGTGCTACTATTGGAGTGGCTCTTCTCAGGCTCCCCCGTGAGACCGTTTGTGTCCCCCTCTGACGTCTTCTCCTTTTCCTTCTCCTGGCTCCCACCGCCTGCAGTGACAGTCTGGACACATACTAGATACAGTTACATACGGTCCACCTTTTGAAACTTGGTCATCTGTTTGAACTACAGTACCCATACTTTTAAAGAAAACAACATGCACATTAACTTCACAACTAGTATTCAGACCCCCTTACAATTTTAAATATAAATTATAATATATAATAATAATATATATATATATAAATAATATATAAATATAAAAAAAAAATCCTCATGAATGTACACACAGCACCCCATATTGACAGCAAAAACAGATTGTAGATATTTTTATTTTTTTTGCAGACATGGCCAGAAGTATTCAGACCCTTTGCTGTGACACTCGGATATTTAACTCAAATGCTCCCCATTTCCACTGATCATCCCTGAGATGGTTGTATAATCCCAAAAGTGAACAATACTAGTGGCAGCATCATGCGGTGATGGTGTTTTTCAGCTGCAGGCACAGGATGACTGCTTGCCATTGAATGAAAGATGACTATGGCCAAATAAAGAGATATCCTGGATGAAAACCTGACAGATCTGGAGAGGATCTCCAAGGAGGAATGCAAGAGGATCCCCACATCCAAGTGTTAAAAGCTTAAAAAGGTGTTTCTCCTCAATACTAAGCAAAGGGTCTGAATACTAATGCCCATTTGATATTTCAGTTTTTCTTTTTCAATAAATCTGCAAAGACATTTTACAATTCTGTTTGATACTGTCAATACGGGATGCTGTGTGTACATTCATGAAGAAGAAAAATGAACAAATGCTTTTAGCAAATGGTTGCAATATGACAAAAGTGAAAAATTAAAGGGGATCAGAATAATTTCCATATCGAGTTTATATTTTGTATACTGTAACTAGAATGTCAGTATAGCACATACTATACCAACGCCTGGGCTAAACTGTTGATGAAAATACAATTTTAAAAAAGCAGCAATAGCGCAAATAGAGCACAGAGCAGCAATTGAGTCATTCATCCAGGTCATTTCATTCTCAGTGCATTGAATCGATTGTAACCGGACTGTTCTGGTTGTCTTCAAAGACGTTTCGCCTCTCATCCGAGCTGGCTTTATCAGTTTATGCATATAGTCTCGAAAGGACAACGCCAGCCTAAGTGTCGGTGTTCAACTCAACTATTTATCCCTGAAGTCAAAGGCACGTCCCAACCACAGATGGTATCACTCTTTTAGGATGCAAAACGACAGTTGTTAAGATGTGCTGGAGAGAGGCCTCTGTCTGTATATATATATACACTGTAACTAGAATGCCACTCAGTAGATCTGATACTGTAGCATTGCCAGGGCGTAACTGTTAATATGAATGGAAAAAAAAAATAACTATAGACCATTCTCTTTCACCCAGGTCATTTCATTCTCAGTGCACTGAACAGATCACAACTGGACTGTTCTGGTTCATGTACATAGGCTAGACTCTAGAGAGGACAGCTCTACCGCGAGTGTCTGTGTAGAAACCCAATTAAGTCAGAGGCACTCCCCAACCACGAATGGTGTCTGTCTTTTGGGATGCACACCGACAGTTGTTGCGATGCACTTGAAGACAGAGAGGTCCATCAACAACAGTCATTTGGATGGGATCACCCTCATTAATATTCCTTTCAGTTGTAACAATAGTTGTAGAGGCACCTAGTGGCTGCGTAGTTTGTTTATTTGTTAGTGGCTAAATTTTGAGTCTTTTTGGAAGGGAGGAAAGGACAGCATTGATGGCATGTGGTTGGTAGTTGGTGTCGTAAACTACCTTCTCTGTTTAGAGAGGATTTTTCAACCTTAACATAGAGGGCCTCTCTTGCTCCTCTTTCAAACCATCTGTCTTATCTGTCCCGGATGTGTACATTTCTTCCTGAAAAAAATACCATCTCTCTTTGAGGTGCAGGTAGATGGCTGAGTCTTGCCCTGAAGAGTCAGTCCGCCAATGTTGTGATATGCGCCTGCTACATTTTCCTTACTGCACTTTGACAGACTACACCAGATTGCTTTTCTGGGTTTTGGTATCAGGTCTTTGGGATATAGCAACCTCTGTTTCAGGGTGTTTCCAGGTTTGAAGTGTTTCGGAATGCTGTGTCAGTTCAAAATCCTTCTCCTATCTAGTCCATGTGCATTCGCTGATGAAGCCTGGAAGCATGAGTGGTGAAACATCCAAGACAACCAGAACATTCCAGTTGCGATCAATTCAATGCCCTGAGAATCCTCTTTGTTCGTTTGTCCCAATATTCATTAATTTGCAGACTACTTCCTGATCTATGGAGGAATATGAACCGAAGGGAGACACTATTATGATTCTGGGTGGAGGACAGATTGCATTGATACTAAAGCACAGTGACTCAAAACGGTAAATATTCCCGTATCTTTAACTTTACGCAGATTGACAAAATGTTCCCACCTGGATGAGTTTGGGAAGGACTTCAGGGCCATTCTTGGTGTTCTGCGCTGCTGCAGCACTGCTGGTATACTTCTTCTTGAGGAAGAAGGTGACCAGCCAGGTGATGAAAGCCACACGGGGTGCCAGGTATTGGTCCCTAGTGCAGAAGGTGCTCTCGTTGTTCCTTGTCACTGGCACATATAAGGGTTTCGGTCTATGATGTGGGAGGTCTAATTGCAGGAGCAAGAGCGGAAGATTGATGGGATGTTAAAGATGGAAAAAGACAAAAAACACAAATGCACTGGAAAGCTTTGAAAAAGCAAATTTCAGTACTGTGTTTACTATTTACTGTACTATGTACAGGTGCTGGTCATGTAATTAGAATATCATGAAAAGGTTGATTTACTTCAGGAATTGCATTCAAAAAGTGAAACTTGTATATTATATTCATTCATTACACACAGACTGATATATTTCAAATGTTTATTGACCTTGGACCTAAGGAAACACAGCGGACCAACGCCAGCACATGTCATGGCACCCCAAACCATCACTGACTGTAGAAACTTTACACCCGACCTCAAGCAACGTGGATTCTGTGCCTCTCCTCTCTTCCTCCAGACTCTGGGACCTTGATTTCCAAAGGACATGCAAAAGTGACTTTCATCAGAGAACATAACTTTGGACCACTCAGTAGCAGTCCAGTCCTTTTACTCTTGACTCCAGGCATGATGCTTCTGACGCTGTCTCTTGTTCAAGAGTGGCTTGACACAAGGAATGCGACAGCTGAAACCAATGTCTTGCATACGTCTCTGCGTGGTGGCTCTTGAAGCACTGACTCCAGCTGCAGTCCAGTCTTTGTGAATCTCCTCCACATTTTTGAATGGGTTTTGTTTCACAATCCTCTCCAGGGTGCGGTTATCCCTATTACAAGCCCAATTCCAATGAAGTTGGGACGTTGTGTTAAACATAAATAAAAACAGAATACAATGATTTGCAAATCATGTTCAACCTATATTTAATTGAATACACTACAAAGACAAGATATTTAATGTTCAAAGTGATAAACGTTATTGTTTTCTGCAAATAATCATCAACGAGCTGTACATCAAACAAGAATGGGAAAGAATTCCACCTGCAAAGCTTCAACAATTAGTGTCCTCAGTTCCCAAACGTTTATTGAATGTTATTAAAAGAAAAGGTGAGCCGGTCCCAGTTTTTTGGGAACGTGTTGCAGCCATAAAATTCTAAGTTAATGATTATTTGCTAAAAACAATCAAGTTTATCAGTTTGAACATGAAATATCTTGTCTTTGTAGTGTATTCAATGAAATATAGGCGGAACATGATTTGCAAATCATTGTATTCCATTTGTATTTATGTTTAACACAACGTCCCAACTTCATTGGAATTGAGGTTGTACTTGTACACTTTTTTCTACCACATCTTTTCCTTCTCTTCGCCTCTCTATTAATGTGCTCTGTGAACAGCTAGCCTCTTTAGCAATGACCTTTTGTGTCTTGCCCTCCTTGTGCAAGGTGTCAATGGTGGTCTTTTGGACAACTGTCTTCCCCGTGATTGTGTAGCCTACAGAACTAGACTGAGAGACCAATATAAAGGCCTTTGCAGGTGTTTTGAGTTAAGTGGCTGATTAGAGGGTGGCACCAGGTGTCTTCAATATTGCCCTTCTCCACAATATTCAAATTTTCTGAGATACTCAATTTGGGGTTTCCATGAGTTCATCAGTTATAATCATCAACATTAAAATAAATACACACTTGAAATGTCAGTCTGTGTGAAATTAATGTATATATTAAACAAATTTCACTTTTTGAATGGAATTACTGAAATAAATCAATGATATTCCATGATATTCTAATTGACCAGCAGATTTGACCACTCCTGTTTGTTAGTATCCCGTATAAGGCAGGAAATTCATGTGCGAAATTAGTCAAGGTGATTTGTTGTTGTTTTGTTAGACTTATTTCATACAATTACAGAACAGACAAAATAGAGTAATTAGGTTTTTACTGTATGTACAGTAAATGAGCACCACCTTACCTAATAAAGGCTTATAGAGATTTGTGAGTTTGGTGAAGGATGGGAATAGATGGGGAAGGTAGTACTTCTTGAACAGGCTGAAGAGAAACCTGAAGCCTGTCTCCTGGTTTTCTTTATTCCTCCACTCTAAACTGGATGCCTGGCAGGTAGACAGAACAAAGACTGACAAGGTCAGGCTACAGGGAGTGGCGTTGGATACACAATCACTCAGTCTTTGACAGTTTGTTTGCTACACAACAGATTGAAGGTACTGTACTTAGAAATAGCCTGCAAAGGCAAAATGGTGTTGGTAGGTGCAAATGAAATGATTATATTCCCACTGTAGACACACAACTGCTATGATGTTTGGTTTTTCATTTGGCAATTGTACAACACAGAAGCACTTGAAGAAATGCTCACGATGTCCTCCACACTGGAAAACTGACAAAGGAGGAAGGAAGCGAGCATATAAATCAAGGCATGCCAGACTAGTGAATTCAATATTCAAATTATAGTCAAAACATCCCTCCACTTTGGGTTAGAGGCAGGCAAGTGGCAAATATGATTAGAAAAACAGCAGTGCGGCATTTCCCTTGCAACAGTAGCAATTACCTGGGTAACCATGAACTTGAGAAGGGTTTCGAGGATGTAACAAGTTTGGTCATCTGCTACCTTCTCGCCCACCACAGCTGGAACAAGTGGGGTGATCTCTTCAGGCACCACCTTAGCTGTTCACATTGACATATACAATAAGAAAAGACCCACATGACCATAGAGTGGTCCACTTTGAATCAACAACGGGATGAAAAAAAAAACCAACAACTAAGAATGAAACAATGTGTGTTTTTTCCTTGCTCACCATCAGGTGGGTTGGAGAAAGGGTTGTAAATGATCGTGTCAAGGGTACAAGGCCCCCTGGACGAGGGCACTGCGGGGAAACCTGGCACCAGGCAGGCATAGATAAGGAATTGCTCCTCAGCACAATTGTCCCTCAAGGCTTGCAGCCACAGCAGGAAGAGACGGATCCCCTCACATCGGATCTAGATTAGGAAATGGATAGAGGGATCGATATGGATATGCAAAAAAAATAAAAAATAATAAAAAATATAGAATCAACATTCACGTTCACAGAGTGACTTGTGTAACAGAACATGAAGCTGTGAATTGAGTAGTATTGGAAACCAATGTAACAATTTTGGATATGACATCAGTGGGGTAATTTGTCTTACCATCTTGTAATAAATACAACTGTTACCTTGAAAGAATTTCCAGTGTGTAGAAGCTTTTTCAGAATAGAGCCTGAAAAAAAATTAAGCAACAAATGGTATTTGTTAGGTTTTTGCATGCCTCATATTCACGACACCTACAGACACCCAGATGCTCACAGTCACAACAAACACTACAGAGTGGGCATGTATGGGCGTCATCTTTACCAAGGCAGATAGATTGACCTTGATGGGGGTCTTTAGAGAATCGCTGAGAAGGTGTGTGTGTGGGGGGGGGTGACATTTTCCTGATGAAAATGAACTTGTGTGAAATTTGTTGGCAGTGACATGCATTCATAGAAGCTGTCTGCTCCAATCAAATGAGACAAAGCTCTGATTGCTAAATATCTCTGGTTGAGTCTGTGTGTGCGAGAGGGAGTTAGGACATGCAGTCAAACTGCAGACCGACATGTCTTTGGAGGAAACCACAGGCTGCCAAGAAATTTTACCTCAGTGAAAGTGGGTTCAGGTCAGGATAAGGAAAAAAAAAAATAAATGAATAAAAGTTTAAGGTTAGTGTCATGCATTCTTTGATTTGAGAGGTGAAATAATAAATGAGTTCTATGTAGGAGAAAAACAATAGCAACTGTGATGTTCCAGTGCCGTGAAAAAGTATTGTCCCCCTTCTCAAATTCTTATATTTTTGCATAGTTTCCCTACTTTTATGTTGAAGACCATCAAACAAATGTAAATCCATCCATTTTCTGAGCCGCTTCTCCCCACTAGGGTCGCGAGCGTGCTGGAGCCTATTCCAGCTGTCATCGGGCAGGAGGCAGGGTACACCCTGAACTGGTTGCCAGCCAATCGCAGGGCACATAGAAACAAACAACCATTTGCACTCCCAGTCATGCCTACGGGCAATTTAGAGTCTCCAATTCATGCATGTTTTTGGGATGTGGGAGGAAACCGGAGTGCCCGGAGAAAACCCACGCAGGCACGGGGAGAACATGCAAACTCCACACAGGCGGGGCCGGGGATTGAATACGGGTCCTCAGAACTGTGAGGCTGACGCTCTAACCAGTCGTCCACCGTGCCGCCAACATATGTAAATATCAGACAAATATAACCCAATTGAACTTAAATTGCTGTTTTTAAATGGTGATTTAAATTATTGGGGGGGAAATACTCAGTTACCAATCCAAAACACACCAGCAAGCGAACTTCTGATTGGCTGAGAAAAACAAAATGAAGGTTTCTAGTCAAAGCCCACACTTGAATCTGATTGACATGCAGCGGCATGACCTTAAAAAGGCCGTTCATGCTCGAAAACCCTCCATTTTTGCTCAATTCAAACAATTCTGCAAGGAAGAGTGGGCCAAAATATCTTCACAGAGATGTGAAAGACTCATTGCCAGTTATAGAAAACGCTTGATTTCAGTTGTTGCTGCTGAGGATGGCCCAACTAGTTATTCGGTTTAGGTGGGCCATTACTTTTTCTACACAGGGCCAGGTAACTTTGAATAGTTTTTCCCCCCCCCCCCCTTAATAAATGAACTCATTTAAAAACAGCATTTTAAGTTCACTTGGGTTATTGTCTGATATTTACATTTGTTTGACGATCTTAAAGTGGGGAAACTAAGCAAAAATATAAGAATTTGAGAAGGGGGTCAATACTTTTTCACAGCACTACATATAAAATGCACTCAGGTGCATGTTAAGTTCCTGATGCCTGACAATAAAATGTTCGAATTGGAGTTCTCACATGTTGCAAGGGCTTTCCACTCTAGATGGGTCTGAAATCATGCCCGCATAATTCAATCACTCATTTGCATTTCAAATGAAGCCCTAATTAGCACTTCTCATTTGTATTCATTTGTAAGACTAATTAATTTCTCTGAGTTGTGGAAAGCGAAACATCACAAATGTTATGGAAGTATAGGGATGAAGAACGACGAATATACCTGTATAATAGCCTTACCACTAAGAGAAAATGTTTGACATTTAATTTGTGAAAAAAGGGAGCGGTACATACCTATACTGTGAAACTGCCACCGGTTGTAGATTTTCTCCGGCAAAAACTGCAGGATTTTCTGTTGGAAACAAATCATATGAAGTTAGCCATAAGCCAAGTAAATGTCTCTAAAACACTACAAACATTAAATATTCCATACTACAGACTGCCTTTGTCAAACAATCGGTCTCTATTTGATCTAATCAATGAGCAGCGATTTTTTTATGCAGTACCATTTGGCAAATAGGGTTAGGGTTATGGACATCTGTGTTTGTACCTTTACCTCTCTTTCCTTGCTTTCACACGACCCAGGAAAAAGTAGAGGGAAATGTCATCACCTCACCCCCCCCCCCCCCCCCCCCCCCCCCCCCCCCCCAACTGCTTTACAACTCAATTAGAGCGCCCTAACCTTTCAGCAGCCGACTATTACTCTTAAAAGCTGCAGTAGGTTAACTGGCCTCCTATCTGGGGAGATGAAAACAATTGCTGGGGAATGGAGGACGTGCACGAGCTTACACACAAGTTCGATAATAGTCATTGAAATGTGAGCAAGTGATGTGCCAATGGCTTATCAAGTCCAAATCAGTGAACCAAGATGACTTAATAATTTTAATTTAGAGGTCAAGTTCACCATGATAAAAACCTGGTCTGCCACAATAAGTGGGAAAAGGGAAGAGCTTTTCAGCTCCCAAATGACCGTTTATTTCTGCATCTGGGTGAAACATTTTTTTTTTCAATACTACAGAAAACTTCTGCAAAAACAAACCATCCTCTGCTATAGTAGAACATACATGAACTGATGCCTACTGGAAAGAATCACCTTTTATTGTCATGAACATGCATGTACACGAAATTTGTTCTCTGCATTTTACCTATCAGAGTGAACACATGCACATGTTAGTGGAACACACTGGAGCAGGTGTCACTGTCTAAAACATAAATACCCGGATGAGCCAAAAGTTTCTTCAATTAAACCATAACAAAACTGAAATAATTGTTTTTGGGAGGAAGGAAAAGAGGATTGCTGTTAGTCAATACCTTGAGTCACTATAATTGGCTGGCAACCAGTTCTGGGGGTACCTCACCTCCTGCCCGATGATAGCTGGGATAGGCTCCAGCACTCCCGCGACCCTTGTGACGATAAGCGGCTCAGAGAATGGATGGATGGATCTGGTCATCAAGGTCAATTTGTTCTAGCAGACACTATTCCACAGTCGCCATTGTTGTTGCTTTGTTCCGGTAAGGAAAGTAAAAACGGCTACCAGAAATGGCCATAAAATGCAGAGGAAACTCCACTCTGTGGCGTCCTAGCCAATACCAGTTGTAGCGTCACCCCCGACTTGGAAGAGAACTGCAGCACATTTTCAAAACAGCGCACATGGGTTGCGCTCGAGTATAAAGGCAAACTGCGCGCAGGCTAGCCCCAGTGGCGTCAGCGCGGTCTCCGCCCATGCGAGTATAAAGAAGCCTTAATGGTCTTCTGACTGGAGCATTAAACGGCTGCCGCTCATTCAGAATGCTCCAGCTCAGGTCTCGACCGGAAAAAAGAGGTCAGAATATATTACTCCAATTCTAAATTTTCTACACTGGCTCCCAGTCAGCTTTAGAATAGATTTTAAAGTTCTGCTACTGGTCTATAAATCACTAAATGGTGATTTTTACTTTACTACATTTTTACTTAACATACCGTAATTTCTCGTGTATAATGCGCACCCATGGATAATACACACCCCCATAGTTGACCTCATAATTCTGGAAAACTCTTCTATGTATAATGCATTTTTACAACGCATGAGTTTGCTTCTACCCATATGATCAAAATATGAACTGTTATCTGTATTTTTTTGTTTTTTTTCCCAAAGAATTATTCTGAAATTAAGCACTTTATTTGAACACATACTTTTTTTATTTACCTGCTCTTATTTTAAAATTCACAGCTCTACTTTTATTTAGTACATGAGAAAACACGCAGTTGCGCTCATATGTATGATTACCCAGGCAGAATTTGTAAGATGGCTACAATTCTTTAAAGAAAACATGAAGGACCAGGGGAAACACATTTAATTGTATTCTAATGGTTTACAAATTAAACAGTCAAGCATTTCAGGAAAGCAAGATCATGAAACAAAACATAACCATAAAGAAATTAATGATCGTTATTGTTCAGTCATCAGTCATATTAAAAAAACAACAACAATATTTCACAAATTCTGCCAGGGTATGTAAAATTATGAGCACAACTGTACATACATGCAGTCATACGTATCCCTGTCATATAGAAATGAAAGTGTAGGCTACACCTTTTTTATAACCACTAGGTGGCGGTGGCATATTACAATGAAAGTGTACAGCTTTTCATAACCACTAGATGGCGGCATACACTTATAAAATGCGAATTTTTTTCCCCATTTGCCCCTATACCTATGTATAATGCGCACTATTGACTTTTGACCATTTTTTAGGGAAAAAATGTGCATTATACACGAGAAATTACGGTACCTCTGATTACTACGGTACCTCTATTGATTGCTACCTCTTCGTCAAGAGATCAGCGAATGCTTTGATTCACTCGGTTCATCAACAATTTCCTTTTCTCACCATCCTTCATTTTTACTTTCCCTTTCTTGTCCTCTCCTCTGAAATAAATCCCTTTCATTATCCGTGGCAGCAGAGATAGTGAAAGACATAGCTGCACCTTACTATTGATCCCGCATGGGATTAAAGCAACTCTGTACAGGATATGTTAGGCTCACTCAGTCTGTCTCCTTGGGGTGGCAGGGATATTATCCTAGGCTGTAACACAGCAGGGTAGCATGGTTAAGCCTTCCCAAACGGGGACATGTGTGCATGCGCTCTCACACACAATAACACCCCCTTTCTCTCGCTGGCAGAGCACCAGCAAAGGAGAGTGGGAACGAGATGGAGAAGCTTGCTCCAAAAGACTCCCCATGGAGCGAGAATGGTGGTCCTAACAATGAGGAATTTACTGTCTGATTCAAGGCGAAAGCAGACTCCTATGCTGAAGGTTGCTGGAGTTACTATAATCTGCAGATATACGCCAGCATAAAGATGGGAGCATTACTGTGCTGCAACTACAGCCTTAGCACATTTACATGATCCGCGTTTAGGTTTCTAGCTGCACGACCCGAACATGGTGCAGAATACACTTCTCCGAGAGGTGGTCCATAACTGCTTTTTGATTAACACAGACTTTCAGAACCGACTGCTCATTAACACTCCTTTGACTTTGAGATCAATCATCTCAACAAAGGATATAACAATGACAATACAACAAATTTACAAGCTGATGAATTTGTACACTCATACCACACTTTACTCCTTTTATCCTTTTAGAGGGAAGTTCCAAAATTAGCTTCCAAACGTGTTTGGAAATTGAAATCTCAAATCTAATCTAACCCCAAAATAAAAACTGTGGTTCAAAGGCACCAATTACAGAATAGAAATTAGAGTGTATTCTTAATTTTAACCAATAGATGGCAACAGCAGAGCAAAGTCAAATTTGTGCCACTGCCTCTGCGCAGCAACACTGAATTCAGTTGTAGTTCCGCTTATGCAGCAGACCACATCATGACAATGTTATTTATCTTTATCAGCATGATAATGGCCAGTGACCAATAAACAATGGGGACTTGGAGGCATTGAAGCGTAAAATAAAAGAGAATCAGAAAGCTAATGAATGCTCACGGAGCAGTTGATCAATTGATGGCTGTACAATTTAATACATCCATCCATTCTCTGCAGTATTTATCCTCACTAGGGTTGCGGGTGTACTGAAGCCTATCCCAGCTGACTTTGGGCGAGAGGCGGGGCTGAACTTGCTGCTAGCTAATCGCAGGGCACATATAGACAAGCAACCATTCACACTTATGTAACAATTCTTCAATTAACCTACCATGCATTTTTTTGGATAGTGTGAGTACCCGGAGAAAACCCACAAAGGCACAGGGAGAACACACACAGACGAAGGCCGGAGCCCAGATTTGAACGCACTTGGTGCTTATCAATACAGATCAGTTGAAATCCATTATATATATCCAAGTGAGATGGATATGGAAATTATGCTGCATTTCTCTTTAAAGTGTTTATTTCAAACCTCCATGAACACAAACTAAATATTGTGCGGTGTATGAAGTGATTTAAAAATGTAAGATTCTCTAACAAAATCATTTTTCCCCCTCATTAATGTACACACAGCACCCCATATTGACAGAAAAAAATTGTATTGTTGAAATTTTTGCAGTTTAAAAAAATAATAATAATAAAAAAAACAAAAAAACAAAAAAACAAAAAAAAAAACTGAAATATCACACAGCCATAAGTATTCAGACCCTTTGGCTCAGTATTTAGTAGAAGTACCCTCTTGAGCAAATACAGCCATGAGTCTTTGGGAATGATGCAAGAAGTTTTTCACAACTGGATTTGGGGATCCTCTGCCATTCCTCCTTACAGATCCTCTCCAGTTCTGTCAGGTTGGATGGTGAACATTGGTGGACAGCCATTTTCAGGTCTCTCCAGAGATGTTCAATCGGGTTTAAGTCAGGGCTCTGGCTGGGCCATTCAAGAACAGTCACGGAGTTGTTCTGAAGCTACTCCTTCGTTATTTTTGCTGTATGCTTAGGGTCGTTGTCTTGTTGGAAGGTGAACCTTCGGCCCAGTGTGAGGTCCTGAGCACTCTGGAGAAGGTTTTCGTCCAGGATATCCCTGTACTTGGCCGCATTCATCTTTTCCTCGATTGCACCCAGTCGTCCTGTCCCTGCAGCTGAAAAACACCCCCACAGCATGACGCTGCCACCACCATGCTTCATTCACTGTTGGGACTGTATTGGACAGGTGATGAGCAGTGCCTGGTTTTCTCCACACATACCGCTTAGAATTAAGGCCCGCGGTATCAATTCACTTGCATGTATCCGCAGACACACACCCCTAGGACTCTCTCACTGGGTGTGGGGTCACGCACTTACTGCGACAAATAACTCATGAATATGCAAATCGCGCGTGTATACTCTCACTTATACTCTCATCCTGTAGACCTTTATAATTCACATAATGCCACCACACTTCAGTTGCATAGTCGGGTTTCACGACCCTTGTCCTGCATACTTCTTCTCCTGTCCTTGTCCTGTTCTATCTTGTCCTGTCCTTCCCTCACAGGGTGTAGCACTACAACCCCATGCAACAGCCATATTTATTGTTTCATTGTTGTAGCTAATGTAATGATTTACTTCTCTCCTGTTTATAATTACTGCTATATATATATAGAGAGAGAGAGAGAGAGAGAGAGAGAGAGAGAGAGAGAGAGAGAGAGAGAGAGAGAGAGAGAGAGAGAGAGAGAGAGAGAGAGAGAGAGAGAGAGAGAGAATTAAGGCCAAAAAGTTCTATCTTGGTCTCATCAGACCAGAGAATCTTTATTTCTCACCATCTTGGAGTCTTTCAGGTGTTTTTTTTATAGCAAACTCCATGTGGGCTTTCATGTGTCTTGCACTGAGGAGAGGCTTCCGTCGGGCTACTTTGCCATAAAGCCCCGACTGGTGGAGGGCTGCAGTGATGCTTGACTTTCTAGAACTTTCTCCCATCTCTGGAGCTCAGCCACAGTGATCTTTGGGTTCTTCTTTACCTCTCTCACCAAGGCTGTCTCACAAAAGCAGCCAACTAGAAAACCCATCTCTAAACACAGGAGGAGGTTTGAGGCATCACCTATCGTCTGCCAATAAAAATGCCCTGTCATCTCTGCCCCCAGAGATTGCCTCACTCAATGCGAAGATTGGCCCCTAACCTAACAAGCATTTTTGCGACGAGTGAACAGCTGATTGGTATGCAGGACGGTCGTTTCACTAACCCCACCGGACAACAACATCCTATTGTTGACGCTCCCCACACACCTAAAAGTTAGAATTGAAGAAGCCTTTTGGATTAAAGGTGAAATGTCTTCAACAAACAAGAACAGTCCAGTGACCTTGATTCAAAGTTTGCGTATTCTCATGAAATGGATGACTGAGAATCTACACAGATATTTCGGTAATACACACTGTATCATCACAGATGTCTTGATTCATTTTGCTTTGTTGTAATGAAAGGTTCTTACTCTAAAAAGTGTTACATTTGAGTGAAACATGCCATGTTCAAGAAATGTTTGTGTTTTTGAACAAAATGTTATTAAAATATAACACATTTTCATCACAATTGCAAGAGGTAATGGCATTATTAAGTACTGGTACTTTGGTATCGATGAGCAACCGAATGTACCAATATGTACTTGAAGTGGTATGGGTGCAGCCTTAGTATTTGTTCATCGTCGCAAGCTGATGTGCACTGCTTACAATAACAAGATGGCTGCGAACAGAGAGGAGCACAGTCAACGATGCCAACTTAACAATTTGGTCTCTATATTTAGCAACTTTTCCAACCGCTCTAGCAACTATTTCCCCAAAAATGACGAGCAAGTTTTATTCCTGCGAAGAAACAGACCATATTAGCAGAATGATTTTCAATAAGAAAGGAGGCCGGTGGAAGGCAATTATCGAGTAAATCATGCTAAACACTGCCAAAGCATGGTGCCCATTTATATGATGCCCAGCAGTAATTGATTGACTTTGCAAACTGTTGACCCGGGGTATGCGCTTCAAAGCTGCAAATAATTTGCTAACGTCGCCTTGCCTCACCCGTACAAATTATGTGATAAGTCATCATAGCACAGCTTTTAATTGGCTAAATTAGGGAGGAGTAATTACTTTTGGAAAACGGATGGATCTTTGTTTTATTGGTGCGTTAAACTTAATTGAAAATAATTTCGTGGAACCCCAAGTTAGGGTTAGGGACCCCAGTTTGAGAACCACTTCAATATATCACACACAGTTAAAAGTCATGGCTTCAATCGAGACTCTGAGATGCAAGCACAAGATGATGGGAAATTCAGAATGCTGAGTCAAATCCTGATGGGTCACTGTAAGGTTGTATCCTGTAGAGAAAAATGAAGGGAAATGGATATGTCCAAACTTCCCGAAGGTTTTTTTTTTTGTATGTGCAAGTTTTCTAATGTGCCACATTCTCAGTGGCCAGGGCTCAAGCTGATTTAATGCAGTCAGCAGATAAGGTCATGTACAGGCATATGGGAGTGTAAACACACGGAGTCTCTCAAGCCTGGAGACCTGAGTTCAGGCTTGTCTTGTGACTACAAAAACAGCTGACTGTAAGGTAGAAAAGAGTAACAGTATTTCTTTCTGATCTAGCAAATTAGTCTCTACATGGATATTTGCCTGTTGCATCTGTTTTGACTTTCACATGCAATGCTAATTACTGTACATAAAAGTAATGCAACATTTACCATCATAACACCTGTCTATGCCTGGAGAGGCTAGCCAGTCAGCAGATGGTTGCTAATATCGGCCGTCAACTCCATTGCCTAACCAGACACTCTTTTGTGCTCAACGTTCAAGTGATGATTTTTAAAACGGGACAGTTGGGCCAGGTCATTTCAAGGATTCAAGGAATTGATTTGTCATACCAACATACATTTACATATGATATGGCATGAAATATGATACCCGCGGTCCCAGATTAGCCTAAATAATGCCCAAGACATTTGTGGATAAGGTTAAAAAAAAAGTTAGAATATGCAATTGTTTTTTTAAATAATAGTAAAATAATGAATCAAATGTTTTTATGCCGGCATGACAGGTGACTGGTTAGCACATCTGCCTCACAGTTCCGAGGTTGGGGGTTCGTATCTGGGCTCCGGCCTTCCTGTGTGGATTTGCATGTTCTCCCCGTACTTGAGTGGTTTTCTCTGGGTACTCCGGTTTCTTCCCACATTCCAAAAACATGCATGGTAGGATAATTGAAAAATCTAAACAGCAAGTCCTTAGGTATGAATGTGAGTGTTGAATGGTTGGTTGTGTATGTCTTCCCATATATGTCCTGCATTTGGCTAGCGAACAGTCCAGGGGGCAGACCGCCCTTTACCTAAAGTCAGCTGGGATAGGCGCCAGCACACCTGCGACCCCAATGAGGATACGTGGTATAGAACACGTTTGGATGGATGTTTATTTTATGTAAATTTAAATCATCAACCAATTATTGAATAAAAATAAAAATATAAATATTGACTTTATAGATACCATACTTTATTTTACTAACATTTTTCATTTCATAATTTGCAAAACAATAATTTAACCAATTATTTAAAGAGATAAAAGAATGAAATTTAACCAATTATTTAAAGAGATAAAAGAAAAAAAAAAAAAAAAAAAAAAAAAAGAATACATATTAAGTTAACGAAGTTATTGCAACAAATACTCCAGGACTCTTGATAATGTTTATGCTCTGTAGGTCAGATTAAAGAAAAAAATTGCCTGTGTGTGTTGTTGCCCTGTATTTACTGTGCTGTCGTCTTCTTTGTTCAATTCACTTATGGGTTACAATGTGGTGTACTGGTCTGACGTCATGCTATTTACACAGTGATAGATATAAAAAGCGAAGGTTGTGACCAGAATGTACGTTCAAAAAAATGGACCCGTCAGCTTTCTTTCAAATATCCACACTTTCCCTTTAATTCTAGCCAGCATCCTCTCCCTTTAACAACCTGCTTCTTCCTTAACTCTTAATCTATCTTTTTATGGTTTAACAAATGTGATGAAGTACAATATATTGTGTATACAGCATCAAATGCCTATACGCTCACTGTTCAGGGCGTCCATGTGATCAATAGCTCAATGTGCGGGGCTGCGTCGGCAACTCTTATTTTTATGCGATGGTTCGGTCCACTCGGGTTCAACCACGTTGCACAGTGTTTGACAGGCTTTAGGGTTAATGGCATTTATATTAATGCCGCCACAGTTAATAAGTCACATACTTCTTTGACTGTCTGGAAGCAATGGAGCGTGTTCTACAGGGATACAGCAGCCAATCATAGTGCAGTGGCACGTTTCCTGGAAGCCAGTAATATTGGAGCAGGGCGATTTCCTTCCAGCAAAATGCTCTGGATTCCTAATGTTGGACTTTCCCTTTCCAGGTTGTCGCAATTGTTATTTGTTTCATCTTTTGGAAAAGTGTTTCTGCTTTTGTTAATGTGTTTTCTGAAATGTAAAGGTGTTTCCGTTTTTGTTAATTTGTTTTCTGAAATGTAAAAGTGTTTTGGCTATTGTTAATTTCATTTCTGAAATGTAAATGTGTTTTGGCTTTTGTTAATTTGTTTTCTGAAATTTAACAGTGTTTCTACTTTTGTTCATTTGTTTTCTGAAATGTAAAAGTGTTTCACAATTTGCTATATTCTTTTGCACTACCAGGCCACTGTACAAACACTACTCATCAATAAATAAGAATGTAACATTGTATTGTCATAAACAGGTTTTCATCTGTTAGAAAAATTTGCTGCGCAACAAGATAGCCTGGCAGATGCTTCTATAGCATTAGACAAAAAGAAATCACAGAAAAGTGCATAGCAATGGAGGGTAGTGTTTGTGGGGGTTGGGGTTTTCAAACACATTTAGCACAAAAGCCTACCCCTCTCTAGACACCCAACATACAAACAGGCTCATACAGGTGGCTCTATGCTTGCCTTCGGCACCCCAAGAGAAGGGGGCACATACTTCCGAAAATGACAGCAAAGTAATCTCTGCATATTTGTGCGAAGCAAACACAGAGCGGAGATACTGTGAATCCTGTCTATGGTGTCAACCAGCTTTTAATGCAGAAGTGCAAGGGAGCGTGAAAGACAATTGTTGTCCCCTCTTAGGGAAGCTCCTACACTGAACTGTGTGACTCAGCATTACATGGTTCCGTTTTATCAGGACCGACTTCACCCATCCACACAAAGAGAGGACAAAGTCTGACTACATTTTAATGCTTCATTCTGTCACATTTTCACGAGCATATAGTATATGTTATATAGTATAACATATGGGATAATACACGAGACCTCAGCCACAAATGATTCCCCAAATTGAATCCAAAATGGTGAAAAGAACGTGTACACAATTAAGCAGATCTGACGACCAAACAATGTTGTATATGTCCTGTATACACCATTCAATGCTTAGCTTTTCAGTACATGAGTAAAAAGCACATTGTCGCCACAGACCGGCGCTAAAAGGGGACAAATGATTTAAGCTGTAGTCAATATTAGTTCTGTTTGAAAAAAGGACTGCATACATAAGCAGCAACACTTCAGTTAGAGGTCAACTTACGTGAATGCGTTTAGTCGGAGATCATCTTGTTGCGGCAGTAAGAACATCGAAGGACATTTTAGGAAGTTTGGTTTCTTGACAAGGTTTTTTAAAAGTTGAAATGTCATTCAAATAGGTCAAACTAATTCATTTTTTATCCTAATTGAAACATGAACAGCATATGCTATTCCCAAGTTACCCGGCAGACACCATTTTATGTGGGAAAATATGTTTCATCACACAGTTTGTCAGAATGCACCAACAATGTAACTGCCAGTGTGGAGTTTGTGTTTTGTTCTTTCTGTGCTTGCGTGGGGTTTTTCGGTACTCCAGCTTCCTCCCACATTCCAAAAAACATGCTTCTTTGGGTACTTGAAGAGTCAAACTAAACTGCCCATAGGTGTGAATATGAGTGTGAATGGTTGTCTGTCTATATGTGCAACCAGTTCAGGATGCACCCTGACTCTTGCTTAAAGTCAGCTGGGCCAGGCTACAGCTCACCCACGACCCAAAAGAGAACACACGGTATAGAAATGGATGGATGCCTAGTCAATATTTCACAGAGATGGTCCAATTATAAAAAAAATTATATATATATATATATATATATATGTACAGTGGGTACGGAAAGTATTCAGACCCCCTTAAAGTTTTCGCTCTTTTTTATTGCAGCCATTTGCTAAAATCATTTAAGTTAATTTTCCCCTCATTAGTGTACACACAGCACCCCATATTGACAGAAAAAAAAAACGGAATTGTTGAAATTTGCAGATTTATTAAAAAATAAAAACTGCAATATCACGCAGCCATAAGTATTCAGACCCTTTGCTCAGTATTGAGTAGAAACACCCTTATGAGCTAATACAGTCATGAGTCTTTTTGGGAATGATGCAGCAAGTTTTTCACACAAGGATTTGGGGATCATCTGCTATTCCTCCTTGCAGTTTCTAGTTCTGTCAGGTCAGATGGTGAATGTTTGTGGACAGCCATTTTCAGGTCTTTCCAGAGATGCTCAATGGGTTTAAGTCAGGCCCATTCAAAAACAGTCACGGAGTTGTTCTGAGGCCACTCCTTCGGTATTTTAGCTGTGTGCTTAGGGTCATTGTCTTTTTTGAAGGTGAACCTTTGGCCCAGTCTGAGGTTCTGAGCACTCTGGAGAAGGTTTTAATCCATGATATCCCTGTACTTGGCCGCATTAATCTTTTCTTCGATTGCAACCAGTCTCCCTGTCCCTGCAGCTGAAAAACACCCCTACAGCATGAGGCTGCCACCTCCATGCTTCACTGTTGGGACTGTATTGGAAAGGTGATGAGCAGTGCCTGGTTTTCTCCACACATGCCACTTATAAATTGTTGGCCTTAATTCTATCTTGGTCTCATCAGACCAGATAATTTTATTTCTCACCATCTTGGGAGTCCTTCAGGTGTTTTTTAGCAAACTCCATGCAGGCTTTAAATACGTCTTGCACTGAGGAGAGGCTTCCATCGGGCAACTGCCATAAATCCCGACTGGTGGAGGGCTGCAGTGATGCTTGACTTTCTGGAAATGTCTCCCATCTCCCGACTACATCTGTGGAGCTCAGCCACAGTGATCTTTGGGTTCTTCTTTACCTCTCTAACTAAGGAACTTCTCCCCCGATTGCTCAGTTAGACCGGACGGCCAGCTCTCGAAAGAGATCTGTTCCTCCCAAACGGCTTCCATTTCAGGATTATGGAGGCCACTGTGCTATTAGGAACCTTAAGTGCAGCAGAATTTTTTTTGTAACCTTGGCCAGATCTGTGCCTTGCCACAATTCTGTCTCTGAGCTCTTCAGGCAGTTCCTTTGACCTCATGATTCTCATTTGCTCTGACATGCACTGTGAGCTGTAAGGTCTTACATAGACAGGGGTGTGGCTTTCCTAATCAAGTCCAAGCAGTATAATCAAACACAGCTGGACTCCAATGAAGGTGTAGAACCATTTTAAGGATGATCAGAAGAAATGGACTGCACCCGAGTTAAATATATGAGTGTCACAGCAAACGGCCTGAATACTTATGGCAGTGTGATATTTCATTTTTTTTTTTTTAATAAATCAGCAAAAATTTCAACAATTAAGTTTTTTTCTGTCAATATGGTGCGTTAACAAATGGCTGCAATATAACAAAGAGTGAAAAATGTAAGGGGGTCTGAAAACGTTCCGTACCCACTGTGTGTGTGTGTGTGTGTGTGTATATATATATATATATATATATATATATAGTGTGCGTATATATTTGCAGTTACAACACAACCTAAAGCAAAGAACATTCCTAAACTCGTCGAAGCTCCCAGGAGTGTTGAGAGGACAATACATACTGTATAATGATAACAATGCTTCAGTCCCCTATTTGATATTGTGCCGCCCTGATAGCCCTTCCCTGAGCAAATGTAACTGGAGAGCTAAGTATTTGTATTGGACACTGGAGATGCCTTTGCAGTCAGATGGGGAAAACAAGGTGGAGGACTTTAACCTGCATGCACAACATCAGACTGCTCAGGAAAATAGGGGGAAGGGCAATCACACACAGTTGAGCTCGAAAATGAGTGAGCCGAGTCCCCCCTTCTACAGCCCACAGTTAAATTGTTTCTACTGTTTCAGATGAATTGAGCAGTAACACTAATCCTAACACAAAGGCAGCACCATCTTCCAGAAACATAATAGAAAAAGGCAACTTACTTCAAAAATAAAGAGAATGGAGTCCAGCTCCTCCCTTAGAGACTTGATCCCTGTGAAAACCAAGTTAGGTGCTTCAGCTTCAACATACAACTTTTGTGGATAGTGTTGTGGAAGCAGTAAGTGTAACCGTATGTTTTTTTTATTAAATTGTTAAAATGTAACAGTAACTAACAATGCTATAATGGATAAGCAGAGTGGGAGTTGAGAGGAAAATGAAAGGGCAGATAGTTAATTATTGAACTTATGTGGTAAGTGATGGGGATCAAGTGGAGAGTAAACATTAGAAAGAAGAAAAAGGTTGAACCCACCTTTTTGTTTTAAGTTGCTTTCCAGTGAACTGAAGTTTTCATAGAAGATAAAATAAATCTGTGAACAATTGCTCTCGAAGAATGGCTTCAGCTCACTCTTGTCAATAATATCTGTAAAAGAGAAAGTAAATCCTAAATTCAATGTACTAGAGCATAAGTCACTTCAAACTCAAGGCCCGGGGGCCAGATGCGACCCCACACATCATTTTATGTGGCCCGCGAATCATGCTCGTCAACTTCCGTGATTTTTGCTCAAATCTGCACCCAAATTCCAAATTGTCATAATAATAAACAATAATGTTGAGATATTGCATTTTTCTTGTACCAAACCCTTCTTCTACAGTAACTTAAACAACACTTGAACAAACTATTATCCTTGTCTTCTGATTTCAAAACTAGTTATCCCTCAATTTGTTGTGTAATAGGAATAATATGATTTGGTGATTAAACATTTCACTGTTCTGACGGCCCTCTGAGGGAAATCATAACTACAATGCGGCCCGAGACAAAAATGAGTTTGACACCCCTGTAAACTAGAGCATACTTGGTTGTCCAAGCCCCGCTGCAGATCCAGCGACGCGGGTCAACTTGACTGGATACTTGTGAAAATATAATGCATGTCAAACACACCAGCTATAGTAGGTTTCGGTCAGATGACTACTCTCATTTCCTGTTAAATGTCAGGGATGCAAAGTAGTAACACCCCCCATGTAAAAAGAAACGGCCGGAAAATGATAATGATCTAAGAGCTTTATCGGAGCATTTTTAAAAATTGTATTTCATTGAGACAGACATGTTGCCCAGTGTGTGCATTTATATCTAATTCGTCATCTTGTAAGGCAAGACAAGAATGGCTACTGTTATTTTTTAGTTCGAGGTTATAGCTACCTTGCTAGTCTTACACTTACAGTTGGGGAGAGATGCAGAAAACAAAAGAACGATCAGCATGCAGTAATGGGCTGCAACTAGCAGAAGTGCTAATAATCAATTCTTAACTGGTGTATGGCCAAAGCAATAACAGGTAGGTCTACAGCCACACAGACATATACAGCGGATGAAATAAGTATTTTACACTTCACCATTTTTCTCATTAAATGTTTTTCCAAAGGTGCTATTGACCTGAACATTCCACCAGATGTTGGTAACAACCCAAGTAATCCATGCATACAAAGAAACAAACAAGAACAAATAACAACAGAACAAATAAGCTCAGAAATTAAGTTGTGTGTAATAATGTGAAATGACACAAGGGAAGAAGTATTGAACACACCAATTGGTATCTATTTAATACTTTGTACAAAAAGCCCTTGTTTGCAATGACAGCTTCAAGATGCCTCCTGTATGGAGAAACTAGTCACGCATGCATTGCTCTGATGTGATTTAGGCTCATTCCTCCACACAAGCAGTCTTCAAATCTTGAAGGTTCCGTTGTCTTCTTTTATGGACCTTGAGTTTCAGTTCTTTCCATAGATTTCCGATTGGATTCAAGTCAGGTGATTGACTTGACAATTGAGAGTTTCCTTGGCAGTATGTTATGGATCATTATCCTGCTTAAACGTCCAAGCTCGTTTCATTTTCATCATCCTCGTAGATGGCAGCAGATTTTTGTCAAAAATGTCTGGGTACATTTGACCATCCATCCTTCCTTCAATAATGTGAGGTTTACCAGTGCCATTTGCTGAAAAGCAGGCCGACACAATCATGTTCCCACCTCTGAACTTCACTGTTGGTATGGTGTTTTTAGGGTGATGTGCAGTGCCATTTCTCCTCCAAACGTGGTGTGCATTATGGCATCCAAACGGTTAAGTTTTGCCCTCATCTGACCAGACTATATTCTCCCAGTATTTACTGTAACTGGCTTGTCCAAATGTTGTTCAGCAAACTTTAAATGCGCTTTGACATGCTTTTTTTTCAGCAATGTGGTCTTGCGTGGTGAGCGTGCATACAGGCCATGGTGGCGGAGTACATTACTCACCGTTTTCCTCGTGGCAACAGTACCTGCTATTTCCAGGTCTTTTTGAAGGGCTCTACAGGTGGTCCTTGGCTCTTGGACTCCTCTGTCAGAAATCTTGCGATGAGCACTTGATTGAGGCAAATTCATGGTGGTATGATTGATTTTCCACTTACGTATTATGGCCCCAACCGTGCTCAATGGAACATTCAGAAGCTTAGATATGCGACTTTAACCAATGCCATCGTTATGTTTTGCAACAATTAGATTGTAGTGGTCTTGAGACGGCTCATGTCAGATGTCTTGACTCACACCTTGGCAATGAGACCCTTTTGTAGGCCATCAATTAGGACTGATATTCATTTGCACTGAGAAGGGGCTGGATTGCTGTTTGATCATAGATTTTAGGTGTTGTCTTAGCTTTCCATGCCTTTCTTCATGTGTTCAAAACATTTTCCCTATGTCATTTCACATTTATACACACAACTTAATTTAGGATCTTATTTGTTCTACTTTATTTGTATGTATGGATTACTTGGGTTGTTCCCAACATCTGATGAAATTGTCAGGTCAATAGCACCTTTGGAAGTATATTTAGTCAGAAAAATGGTGACGTGTTAAAGTTGTTACTTATTTCAGCCGCTGTATCTCGATCGGCAACACTAGTCTGCTCAATACAAAATTAGCAGTGAAACATGAGATGTCCTTACCTCAATGCAGATAACACGGTTGCTCATGGACAATTTACATATTGTATGAGTCAATATCTTTTTTTTTCAGTTATTAATGATGGTGTCAACTCAGCGTAAGCATAAAAACCTAAACAAAACCAAAAACACAAGACAAGGGTGGTCCACACTTTTTCTTCAAAGGGCCGCAAAGGACCACTTTGACATTCTTTACCATAATTATTGTTTTTAACCCGCTAAAAGCAATCTATCAGTGTAGGTAAGATGTGCTAAACAATTTTTAAATGTGCATGATGTATATTATCCGTATTTACAGAAGTAAAACAAAAAAAAAAAAGCTAGGCAAGGCTCCAGAGTGCAACCAGTATGGTCACATGTACACTTTATTTTCTCAACAGCGTGCCTAAAATAATAAAAAAATGAAATTAAATTTTAAAAAAGATTTCATGGTTACGCCCAGCCATCCGAGGGAAAAACAAATCTCTGCGACTTTGAAAGCAGACAAACAGACTAAACCCATCGTGGTCTAAACTAATCAGAGATAGTGAAGGGCGGCACGCCCATCCGATTGCTGTTGGTTATGTGCATGTGCGTGCGTGCATTTGAAATGCAGGTGCTGCCTATGGGTCATGCAGTCACACAGAGAGAACTGCTAGCATAGTCGAAGCTATGTTTTCCAACGGCTAGCATGTAGCTGTACTATTACAGAAAGTTGAGTGGCATGAATGAATGACTTCCAAAGCCTAATGCCATAGCGACAATGTGGGAACATTTTGGATTGATGAATGCCACTAACTAACTAATCCCGCTAACACCAATGAGCTGGTATGTCAAATTAGTATGAAGTAGCAACAAAAATTGACAAGACAACATAAACCTCAACGTGACAAAATCAATTGAAAACACAATCATCCCACACAATTTCTTCAGCAAGGAACAAAAAAACACAGTGAGACAGTTCCTGTTTCCAGTCAGCTTGCAATTACAGAAGCCTTTGCTCAACAATGCAAAAATAAAGGTGACAGACGCTCACATATATAGCATTACTCACTTTATAGTAAGAGATGCTGCCATTCAACATGTTGAGAGAGCACCGTCTTAAGAAATGCTGCAGAGTTCTGGTAGGCTGTACAAATCTTGATGCAAAACAGGTTGCTTTGATCTACTTGTTTTGCTATTAATGTCACTTGGCACTTTTTCCTAAGCAACTGGAAACTTGATTGGCAGTATATTGCCTGTTAAGGTATTAATGACTCTCTATACCTCTGTGCCAAATGTTTAATATTTGTTTAAGTTAATTTTTTGTGAACATAGCCTCAGTGTTTTATTTGTACTTATATTTATAGAATACAATTTAATAATAATATCATTATATCAGCGAAAAATCAACATCATTGACAATACTATCGTTAATTGTGATAGTTTCTGGGAAGATATAGCATCCTAAAAAATGTGCTTTGGTGAGTGGCGTAGGCCCATCACATTTAGTGGAAATAGCCACAGATGATCAGATGAAAAGAACGATTGACAAATTCTTTGTGAAAAATGTTAAGGCCTGATTCGTCCGAAAGTCCTAACCAATGTTTTGACACAGAGCACTTTGAGCACCAAAACTTTTCAGTAAGTTACCCGTCTTGTAGAATTGTGGTTCAACTTAAGAACGTTGACCAGATTGTTAACTAGTTAATCATTTACCAGTCAATATTTCCTAAAAAGACGGGTCAAGTCAATATGTGAGTAAATTGAGACGAGAGCATCATTATTTCGGTATTGATATTTTTTGGTTCGGTGGTGTGCCGTTTTCTAATTCAAAAAGGGTGCCTTGGCTCCATAAAGGTTTGGAAACAGTGCACCATTAGACACTGACACCACTAATAGTCCAGCACTGAACTACAGCTACAACTAGAGAAAGTTTCCCCCCCCACACTTAATTCCGGCGGCATATCTGAAAATCGCTTGTAACTCAAATTTTGACAAAGCAAATTTTGATAAAGCAAAAAAAAATTTGAATACAAAAAAGATATATATATAACATAAAAGAACAAAAAAGCATGCAAAAAAAAAAAGCATAAAACCCACAACATCAACAATTAAAAACATTAGAATGTAGTGGTGAAATCAGCGCAGATTTTGCAGGCCAGAAATCTTTTACACTGAGTGTCACACACTAATTAGTTACTAAACCCAAAGTACCTGCACAGGTTTCCCCAGGTGTCATTAAATTACTTCAGTTTGGTTCAATTGTGTCAGTTGTGTTCAATATGGGGAAGACTGCAGACTTGACAACTGGCCAGAAGACCATCATTGATACGCTCCATAGGATGGTAAGCCACAAACGTTCAACGCTAAGGACGCTGGGTGTTCACAGAGTGCTGTGTCCAAGCATATCAGTGGAAAGTCTAGTGGAAGGACAAAATGTGGCAGGAGAAGATGCACCAGCAAAAGATATGAGTTTCAGTGGATTATCAAACAGAGAAAATTCAAGAATCTAGCAGGGATCCAGAAAGACTGGAATGAGGTGGGAGTCACAGCTTCAAAAACACCCACATTCAGACGCAGATGGGCTACAACTGACGGGTTCCTCGGGTCAAGCCACTTCTGAGCCTGAGCAAACGTAGGAAGAGTCTCAACTGGGCCAAGGAGAAGAAGGACTGGGGACTGTTGGCCAGTGGTCCAAGTTCCTCTTTTCCAATGAAAGTAAAGTGTGCCTTTCAAGGTCCAAGGGTTTGGAGGAAGATGGGTGAAGAAGTGAACCCAAGATGCTTGAGGTCCAGTGTGAAATATCCACAGTCAGTCATGATTTAGGGCGCAATGTCCAGTGAAGGTGTTGGTAAACTCTGCATTCTTCAATCCAAGGTCACCGCAACAGTCTACCAGAATGTTTTAGAGGACTTCATGATTCCTTCTGCTGAGGATCTGTATGGAGATGCAGATTTCATCTTCAAGCAGGACCTGGCCCCTTCTTTTTCTGAAATGTGGTGTTACCTTTATGCCAGATGTAATGGGACACACACCTTCCAAAAAGTTCAACTTTTGTCTCGTCAGACCACAAAGTATTTTCCCAAAGTCTTGGGGATCATCAAGATGTCTTCTAGCAAAAGTAAGAGGAGCCTTACTGTTCTTTTTGCTCAGCAGTTGATTTTGTCTTGGAACTCTGCCATGCAGGCCATTTTTGCCCAGTCTCTTTCTTATGGTGGAGTCATGAACACTGACCTTAACTGAGGCAAGTGAGGCCTGCAGTTCTTTGGATGTTGTTGTGGGGTCTTTTGTGACCTCTTGGATGAGTTGTCGGTGCGCTCTTGGGGTCATTCTAGTCCTGGGAAGGTTCACTACTGTTCTATATTTCGTGCATTTGTGGATAATGGCTCTCACTGTGGTTCGCTGGAGTCCCAAAGCTTTAGAAATGGTTTTATAACCTTTTGCACACTGATAGATCTCAATTATTCTCATTTGTTCCTGAATTTCTTTAGCTCTCTGCATTATGTTTAGCTTTTGGGCTACTTCACTTTGTCAGGTATGTCCTATTTAAGTGATTTCTTGACTGAGAACAGGTGTGGCAGTATCAGGCCTGGGTGTGGCGAAATAATTTGAACTCAGGTATGACAAACCACAGTTATGTTTTAACGGGGGTGGGACAATCACTTTTTCACACGGGGCCATATAGGTTTGGATTTTTTTCTCCCTTTATCATAAAAAACATTTAAAAACTGCATTTTGTGTTTACTTGTGTTGTCTTTGTCTAATATTTTAATTTGTTTGACGATGGGAAACATTTAAGCGTAACCAACATGCAAACAAATAAGAAATCAGGAAGGGAGCAAACACTTTTTCACACCACTGTACAAGTTGTTCCTAGTTGACAGACATTCTAGCAAAAAAGTTGATACAAGTACACATTGCTCTTTATCGTGCTCACTTGGACCAGTCACACGCATGGACATACACAAATCCAAGAAACAACCCTCTCATTACACACGGATGATGGATAATTTCACAAAAGTAAGCCATCTGGTAGGCAAGGAGTTATGCTAACCTTCTGATGAATAATTAGTGCATCTTTCTGTTGTCTTCCCAAGAACTGCCTATGAACTGCATATGCCAGACAAGCACTAGCAGTGTTCACACTGGGCTTGTTTGCAGAGAGGGTGAAGGTCATCCACTGTAGTGAGCTGAAGCAGCCAACGGTTTATTTACAAACCAGTCATCGGGCTACTGCTGTATATCCTTCTTTCACTAAATACTTATTTAACACACACGGTCATTTTAAAAATATGTTTAAATGTTGAAATCACATGTAACTATTTGAGAAGCTGAACGTGTGAGATATGTATACCACCTGCATTATTGATATGCCATTCCATGCTCAAACCACAAGCTAAGAACCCCTGATATGAATACCCTCATTAGCATTAACCCTGTGCTAGATGACACTGCAGGTGCTCCACACTGATGCCAAAATGGAGATGAGGGGAGAGCAAAGGAATCCTTCCAGGGCACTATATGCTGAAATAAGAGACAGAGGACTCTTTTTAAAGAATCAAATCAGAGAGGTTTCTGTTAGGCTCGCTGATGTATTTAAAAGCCCATAGCCTAACACAGACAAGAGAGATTAAATTTAAAGGTGGAATATTATTTCTATGTGCTACGTGTTCTTCTTATTCAACTCGGAAAAGCTACTGATTTTCAAATTATTTCATGTAACTCATTCACCGCCAGCCTTCCGAGTTAACATGGATATTTGACTTCTAAAGCCGTCAATGGCAGTGAATGTTAATGTCATGTGCACAGGCCTCATGGTCATTGTTTAACATTCTAGAGTAGTTATAGTGGTACCTCAAAGTTCAACCACAATCTTTTCAGGTGCTAGCTAAGATTAAAAGAGTATCTATCAGTTAACAAAAATATTTGCTAAGGAGCAGTTATGCACACACCTTACTGACAGGTAAAACAAGCCCTACTTGAGTTGCCGTATGTTCAATAGACTAAAGTGTTTTGCGTAAATTTAAATTACATTACCTACGTTACCTGAAGTTTGGTGGGATGAAATTGGGTATGATTCTTAAGAATTACCCGATGACGAATAGGAACATAATTCTAATCCTTTTTTAAACATGGACATAACTTGATATGACCAAATGACTGATTAATTCACTTTTGAGCAAAAGCTACACATCAAATGACTACAGCCATAAATACTTGGTTCAACACTTAATTACTTTGAGATGTGTACACAGTGGAGGAAATAATTATTTTATCCCTCACATATTTTGTAGGTTTACCCACTGACAAAGACATGAATGGTTTGTAATTTTGATGGTAGATGCATTTTAACAGAGACAGACAAAATATCCAAAACAAAATATAGAAAATCCCATAAAACAACAGATTCGAATTATTTGGCAATTCATTTAGGGAAATACAGTGGGTACGCAAAGTATTCAGACCCCCTTAAAATTTTCACTCTGTTATATTGCAGCCATTTGCTAAAATCATTTAAGTAAATTTTTCCTCATTAATGTACACACAGCACCCCATATTGACAGAAAAAAACAGAATTGTTGAAATTTTTGCAGATTTATTAAAAAAGAAAAAACTGAAATATTCATTGTGGTGCTGGAAGTCCCATTCGTGGCCCATTTTTAGTTTTCTGGCCGAGAGAAGGAGGTTGTCACCCAGGATTTCATGGTACAAGGCTGCATCCATATTTCCCTCAATGCGGTGAAATTGATCTGTTGATCTCCACCTCCAAACTTGTTGGTGGGGATGGTGTTCTTGGGGTCATAGTTTGAATTCCTCTTCCTCAAAACAGAGTGAGTCAAATTCATTCCAAACAGCTCCATATTTGTCTCATCTGACCAAATCAGCTTCTCCCAATCATTCTCTGAATCATTCAGGTGTTAATTGGCAAATTTTGGAGGGGCTTGTACATGTGCCTTCTCGAGCAGGGGGAGTTTACAGGCGCTGCAGGATTTTAATCCATTACGGCGTCGTGTGTTAGCAATGTTTTTCTTAGTGACTGTGGTCCCAGCTGCCTTAAGATCATTAACAAGCTTCTTCCGTGTAGTTCTGGGCTGATGCCGCACCTTTCTCTTGATCACTGATACCTCACGTGGTGAAATTTTCCGAGGAGCCCCAGACCAAGGGAGATTGACAGTCATTTTATGTTTATTCCACTTTCTAAATATTGCACCAACAGTTGTCTCCTTCTCGCCCAGCCTCTTGCCAATGGTCTTGTAGCCCACTCCAGCCTTGTGCAGTTCTACAATTTTGTCCCTGATGTCCTGCGAATGTTCTTTGGTCTTGCCCATGATGGAGAGTTTGGTGTCTGATTGATTCTGTGGAGTGGGCAAGTGACTTTATACAGGTAACAAGTTGAGATAGGCGTCTTTCATTCAGCTAACAAATTTAGACTAGGAGTACTTTCTTAAATTCTTTATTGTTGGTAACCGATCAAATACATATTTCACTCAAAGAAATGCAAACACATTTTCATCTTTTTTTACATGTGATTTTTCTGGATTTTCTTTTATATATTCTGTATCTCACTGTTAATATAAACGTACCATCAAAATTATAGACCACTCGTATCTTCTTCAGTGGGTGAAGTTCCAAAATCAGTGTACTGATTTTGACCACTGTATGTGGCATGGCAAAAGTATGAGGTCTAACAAGTGCTGTACTGACAAAAACTCTGAATGGACAAAGGGGAATCTTTAGTGTGCCTGTATGTATTTACAAAACCCTATTTATAATGACATGCCAACAGGGTTGCTGATGACTGAAATAATATGGCAGTCATGCAACTGTAATGTACTCACATTAAATCACAAATCTACTGTATTTGGCAGAATTATACATTCAATAAATCAGTGAAATTGGATAATTCTGAACATTGTTTTTGTTGGATATCATTTTATTATAACACCACTGTGCCAAACACAGCATGAACGCCTCTTGACTTAAAGTCATTCTGGCTGTGTAACAGATTGGGCTCTTTGGGTCTTCTTAGAGCACAGCATGATCTCTGGGAAGCATTCGCGAGAATTGGCCAAGTCTGACCGTATCCCATTCTGAGTTAATACATTTTGGAGTGGTTTTATTTCCTCGACTTGCTCAGACAATAGCACCAAAAAAATCAATTGCTTTGAAAAGAGGGGCATCACTTTGGTTTGTTATTAAATTCTATAATTTTGAGAAAATACTGCAATTCAGTCCCACATAAAGTAGAAAATGTCAAGTCCAGTCCATTGGCTAATAGTAGTTATGAAACACCAAACCATACTAAAATTTCACATCGGCAACATGCAAATTTGTATCTGGCCATCTCCTAATGGTGACTGATGTTTGATTAAACAAGTAAATCAAGATATCTACTTGATAGAACATTAATTTACATCACATGCTTGAAAATAAATAAAAATCCAGCTAGATACCGTCATGGTAGAATCAAGATGTAAATCGAAAGTCAAAATAGTACTCAAAAAGTTGTACACTGAACAAAAAATATTTTTTTCGAGAAACAAGTAGTTCTATTCAAAGAAAATGTAGTATTTGTACAATTGTATCATATGATGGACGTACACTGTATATCAGCGTTAAGATGCTGAGTCTGCTGAGGATCATTTCGAGTTTCACAAATAAAATATTCAGTCTTATGGGACATCAACTTCAATATGAGCAGTTTAATGTGACTGTGCGAGCATTTACTGTCTACTTAAATATTTCAACAAATACTGTAATTATGATAACCCCCGATTAATATTTGGCAGGTCCTCGACTAGAACGAGATAGCAGCTGCTAGTTTTATATTATTGGGTTTGTGTGGGTAATGGGGATTTATGGAATGTTTGGAATAAAATAAAACATACTTCAAAGACTGTATTCTTATAACATTACAACTTTAACATAACATGACTTTATTCTCATTCCAACTTTTATTTTGCAGCAAGGTGGACAACTGGTTAGCACATCTGCCTCACAGTTCTGAGGACCGGGTTTCAAATCCCGGCCCTGCCTGTGTGGAGTTTGCATGTTCTCCCCGTGCCTGTGTGGGTTTTCTCCGGGTACTCCGGTTTCCTCCCACATCCCAAAAACATGTGCACTGCGATTGGCTGGCGACCAGTTCAGGGTGTACCCCACCTCTTGCCCGAAGATAGGTGGGATACGCTACGCCCGTGACCCTTGTGAGGATTAAGCGGCAAAAATGGATGGATGGATGGATTCTGATACAAGTGGAACGCCGTAAAAAAGCATTTTGCTATTGCGTTTGTGACGGTAAATTAGTTTCATCATCATTCCAATGACCGATACATATCTGTCAAATTAAATAGGCAGCTATACAGATAATTATAATTAGACTTTACGCCAATCTGATCGCTGTGATCGGTATCGGCCGATAATTTGCATTTTATGCTGATCGGCTGATCGGCTTTCATGTCGTCATCGATCGGCTCCGCACAAGACATTTAACTCTGCGTCACCGTCGCTTATGAATCCAAAAGCTAGCTTATTTTTAGCCTTGTCACGTGTCTTGTGGCGCAGTACTGTAACTATCTGACGGCCAATAAAGTTTTTTCAATCTTGTCGGTGAAAAAACACGCCGTCGGTGTGTAACTATTTTGCGCTGTCTCAGACAAACAACACGCAAGTTATTTGCAGTCTGTGCACAACTGAAGTACGTCGTGGGGAACGTCATCTAAATGCTTCAACACAACAAATTTGATCGGGCACCTGAAGAATGGACACAAGGAGGAGCATAACGCGTTCAAGCAACGCAGCATGGGGGGAAGGAAAAAAAAAAGGGAAAGCCAAACGGACACAAACTCTGGACCACTACGTCCATATAGCCGGCCGGAACAGTGAGAAAGTTAGAGTAAGCATGTCATTAACAGTATTTATGAAACTAATTTAATTACAGTAAGTTAGCACCCATTATTTCTGTCATGTAATGTTGATTTGATCTAAACTTATGTCAGTGGCCAATCCTTGAATGCCCCCTAGAGGTCATTGATGTTTTAACTTTTGTCTAAAATGCTAGAGAATAATTTTGAGGTGGGATGGACTCCAGCACGCCCGCGACCAAGTGAGGATAAGCGGTACAGAAAATGGTTGGATGGATGGATACAGTACTCGGTATACAGTACACAAGTATATGCAATAAATCAACAAGTCATGTAAATGGACACATTGCTCCATCTTGTGATCGGACAGGTGATCGGTTATCGTTTTTTTAAACTTGCTGTTCGGTGATCGGCCCCAAAAATCCTGATTGTGTAAAGCCTAATTATAATGTGGTGATGTACAATGTGGACTTCGACCAAACTCTTTTAAACTTGAACAAAGATTTGACAGTTTATATATATATATATATATATATATATATATATATATATATATATATATATATATATATATTTTTTTTTTTAAATTAAAACCATCAAGTCTTACTGGAATGCATGCCGAAACAAATTTCATCTCATTGTCACAAAGACCTCGGTTTAGGAAGCCTGAAAGCTGTTAACATATTTAGTTTTTTTATGTATATTTTTGATTATGCTGATTCCCAAAACAAAGACCAGCATCAACAAGAGGTGTTTAGGGGTTTTTGAAAAATGTGAGATGAGAAGACTATACACTTTACGTTATATTGTAGATTGAGATCCCAGTGTTATCAAGGTCAAAATGCAGGCTGTTTGATCCTTTTCACATTTAACTATTAATATTCCATAACTTGTTTTTAAACTGATGATTATTTCGATTCCTTCTCGGTGGGTTTCTTCCAATTGCTGAAGAGAACTTCTTCTTCTGACCCACTAGATTGGCTGAAGTTGTTCTCCCTCACTAGTCGCTCTTGACGTCTTAATCTCCCAGTAGTGACAGTCAGTCACAAGATGGATATCTCCTTTGAGCATCACTAACTATTTTCCTAAGATAAACATTCTCACTCTGCAGTCAATGCAGTGACGAGATGACAATGGCTGGGCACGGGAGTAGCTTAGAGCAACAAAGAATCTGAGGAATATCCATTTGGGCAGTGCCTCTGACTCTTTGTTGCTTGCAGGAATACAAGTAGTGGGAGATTTGCTGGCCTCCTGTAATGAACAACCTCATCCAAACCCAGCTAGGCATGATCAGCATATTAACATGTAGCCGCTTTCGCACTCTGTCCCACCGATCTGAGAAGAAAAACAAAATGAGGCCACTCTCAAAATAGCTCAAACCCATTGCCTGCTTTTTTTTAAGGTTTAACATTGACAGTATGACTTCAACAAGATGTTTTAAATTTTACACTGGAAATAAACACCACAGAAAGATATCAGTGATGGCAAAAGGAAAATTATTAGGATGACTGTAGGACGGGAAAGGGAATTTATTGCAACATAGCGTTAGCGATGAATGAGTACTCTCTGTCCTGGCTGGTCAGTATAGAAAATCAAAAATAAGTCAACATCGGAAGTAAACAGGGAACAAAGTGTTCACTGCAAAATAAACTTTGTGTATCATGAATGTGTCATAATGTAATCACACAGATGACACCCAACTCTACATATTTTTCTTCCACTTTCCACCTTCCACCCTCCTTTTGATTGCCTTTAAATGAAATCAAGTCATTGTTATTATTTCCTCAAACCCAACAGCAACAAAACTTTCCAATGGCACATAGTTTACCCTTTCCAAAGCTCCCATTTTTCTCTCCATATGGACAATCCTGCTGTATGCCCCTGCCCTCAGGTCAAGAGTTTGTGTCGGGATTACACATTATCATTCATTTTCACCTTTCACAATATCAATGTTTCTTCATTGAAGAACACAATGTTAATAATGTTAATAATTTTAAAGTTCATGTGTGTTATATGTATCATTTGTTTTGCAAGGTTTTACTGTCAATGTAGCATTCAATGGGAAGATAATTTTATATTAAAAATCTGATGGCATTAAAAGTTACGTATTCCAGTCAGCGAGCATACATAGTCCATGCTGGCAAAACAAAATGAATTTAATGAAAATAAAACTATATGAGAATATAAAGGGTGTGTCAATATTCCTATTATTCCCTGTACTGCATATTATGGCATCACTCATTAGTGCTTCTTGTGCACACAGGAACCAGCAAAGGAAATCCTTCCTTTGCTTTTAAAAAAAAAAAAAAAAAAAAACATGGTGGAATCAGTGATGGTTGGGTGCGGTCGGCAACAACATGCAAGCTGTACTACTCAACTGCTGGACAAACAGTCTAGCTTTATCTTTAACTGCAGAGATGGGAAAGAAAAACACATGCAGTCAGACAGAGTCTTGTTTTGACCTACACTTTGAATTGCAACACACTTGACATTGACCTCAGGTGCAGTATAACGGCAGAAGAAACACGACTACTCCAGAATTGCATTACAGTGATATTGGATGCCACAGATAACATGAGCGGACAATGGTGTATTTTAAAATCAATATACCAGCAACACCATCTCAGTAAAAGTGTTTGGAAATGGGTCAGAGTCTGGACAAGCCTAATTATAGACACTCATATGTCTGGTCACTGAAGCTTTTAACAATATACTTTGCAAGGGATTAAATTGAGCAAGTGCCTAACCACAGCAAATACAGATACCTAAAAAGGCGATTTACATTAAAATGCTTTAATAATAGTTTGCAACAGTTTGGCCAGTCAGGTGCATTGAAACTCCTCCCACATGACTCCTTAGCAAATCAACAGAGGAGAGAAGTCCAAGGAAGAAAGTTCAATGTAAACAGATAACGTTGTATTATAAAATATGAAAACAACTATTAAAGAAGGTGATAAAGCTGTTTAGTTGTTGATATTAGTTCAGCCTGTTTCTGTTCTAAATAGTTTGAAAATGTCAGGAAACCGCTTGTACTCGTATTGGTCTCACCCACCAATCCCAGCTGACTTTGGGCGAGAGGCAGGATACACCCTCAACACGTCGCCAGTCAATCTCAGGGCACATATAAAGATACAACCATTCACACTTACATTCACACTTATGGACAATTAAACAGTTTTCAATCAACCTAATATGTATTTTGGAATATGGGAGGAAGCCACAGTATCGGAAGAAGACCCACAAAATCATTAGAAGAACATACTAACTCCACACAGGAAGGCCTGAGGCAACACTGGAACAGAGAACCTCTCGACTGTGAGAAAGACACATTAACCACTAGTTCACCATGCTGCCAGTTTCTTTAATACTTACTATTTTGAGTGACCATATTCCTAGTGACGCCACATCGTCCACTTGAATAAATCAATTGCACTAGTTCATTTTAAAATTTGTGAACTGAACTTTGAACTACTGTAGTTCGCGTGGAAAACAAACTTTCCCAGCAATGTTTATAAGTCACACAGGGACATTTAATATTTAACTGCTGAGACCATTTAAACTCTGTTGCTACAGGAGCACATAACTTTTTGGTGGTTGTTTCTGCCAATTCGTTTGAAATAACTTGTGATATACCAGTAAGATTGTTTTATTTCATTCCCAAAACAGCCATCCATTTTCTGTACCGCTTCTCCTCACTAGGGTCGCGGGCGTGCTGGAGCCGATCCCAGCTATCATCGGGCGACAGGCGGGGTACACCCTGAACTGGTCGCCAACCAATCGCAGGGCACATAAACAAACAACCATTCGCACTCACATTCACACATACGGGCAATTTAGAGTCTTCACTTAACCTAGCATGCATGTTTTGGGGGTGTGGGAGGAAACCGGCGTGCCCAGAGAAAACCCAGGGAGAACATGCAAACTCCACACTGGCGGGGCCGGGATTTGAACCCCGGTCCTCAGAACTGTGAGTCAGATGTGGTATCCAGTCGCCCACCGTGCCATTCCCAAAACACATTTTTACAAATAAAGCTCTTCCCCCAATATAAGGTACCCCACAAAAAATCTTTCTGGAATACTACAGAATTGTATTTTTTTTTTTTTTCTTTGACAGTGAGTCTGTAATAATAACAAAAATAAAATAATAAAATTAGGGACTTAATTGTAACGCATTCAACGCATTATGATGTTGCATACCTTGGCTTGAAGAGTTTTCCCCCTAACCTTTAATTGAGAGCCCCCGGTATAGCGAAATACTAGTGTAGAAGTATGTACTGAAATATCAAGTACACATTGACTGATCTACAGTTTTCTGTCTTCAGGGCAAGTGTTACCTTGTCCACCATATGTTGGCAGTCTTCCTGCAAAGGTGTCTTCAATTTAAGTAATCAGTATTGAGTATGCGTGTGTAAATGTGCATATTATTTTTCCAATATGTCATATGATAATCGATCAGTGAACATGATCTTGAAATTGTCTTTAAAATAAAATGTATTTTAACTCATCGAAACTAATAATGTGCATTATCAGCACCTCCAATGGTAAACGAAGTTAGCGTTAAACAGCAATTACACATTCATTCATTCATTCATCTTCCGATCCGCTTATCCTCACTAGGGTCGCGGGCTTGCTGGAGCCTATCCCAGCTATCTTCGGGTGAGAGGCGGGGTACACACTGAACTGATCGCCAGCCAATCGCAGGCCACATATTAACAAATAACCATTCACATTCACACCTATGGGCAATTTAAAATTTTCAATCAATCTACCACACGTGTTTTTGGGATGTGGGAGAAAACCGGAGTACTTGGAGAAAACCCACGCAGGCACGGGGAGAACATGCAAACTCTACACAGGCGGGGCCGGGATTTGAACCCCGGTCCTCAAAAGTGTAAGGAAGATGTGCTGTGACAAATGATTCAATTTCACTTAAATGGTATGAAAATTGATTTACTATGAAGAATGTATCTTTGTTCATTTATCTATGCCAGTGACGTATAGTCAGGGAGAATGAAATGCTCTTCCATTAGATGACAGAAGGTACATAATTGGTAGATTTTTGGTGACATTTTTCTTTGTTGTTGTGAGTTTTTTATCTGATGTAAAACATGTACCCTGAATCTGTAGAGATTAGGAAACAATTGTTGTCATTTGTTTAGCAACATTTTTGATTACATGACAGTTTGTACTTAACTTCCTAGTTAGATTAAATGTGCATGAAACAGAATGTCACTGATAATTATTTTCAAATGATAACTCTCCAGAGTAGCAACTTGGTGGTAGTTGCTCCTGGCAATAAAGATGCGCTATTAGTATTATCACTTCAGATTTAAGCCTAAATTGCTTTGTATCTGTGCAGTTGGTGGCAGTTCAATCAATGGGAATCAATGTTATCAGTAAGGACAAAGGACTGAATGAAAACAATGGTTGCGGTAGGCAGCTCAAAGACTGATGCCCTAACGAGGCACCGTCAGTTAGCATTGCCAGCCTCGTTAGCAGCCAGGGGAGCTAGCTCAAGGCAGCGAGCATCCACGTTACATCACAACGGATTATAGTAACGTCAGGCAAAATGGACGGACGCAGGAACGGTGTGATAAACATGCCAGAGTGCGAGTCGAGCCGTTTTGAACACGAGCGGAACCTGTACCCTGGCTGAGTCGAGCGAGCATCGTCGGTGACAGGCTGCCTGCTCGCCGACCGAGCGACCTGCCTGAAGAAGATAAGCCAGTCGGCTGTTGCCAGCTAGCTAACTCCATTAGCTTAGCCTTGGAGATGCAGCATCAAAAAGCACGGGGACATTTCACTCACCCAACAGCGAGCGCAGGTGTTTCAGCCGCGTCAGAACATCCTTCTTTGGGTCCAAAACTTTCTGTGTAGATTTCTTGACGTCTCCATGGCCCCTTCGAGTGAACATTCCGCTGTAAAATGCAACCGTGGAAGCCGATCACCTGTGTTGTTACCATACACCGAGGCGCCAGTGTGACTGTCACTTCCCTCACCACGACTCGATGCTTGCTCGGTAAACATTCGCCCAACAGCCGCCAGTTTTTTTTTTTTTTTTTCCTCCTCTTCTTCTTTTTTTTTTTTTTTTGACTGGAGTGTAAACACGGAAGCGCGTCTGACAGCGAGGAGTGGTCTGACTGTTGGGCTACGCCTCCTGCTATATAACATAACAGTTGACACGATGTGTGGATAGTTTTAATTTCAACTGTTACCCGTGTTACTTCTATTATCTTTTCTACTATATAAACAATATATAAACGACCCCTTTCCCACTATCAATCTACCTATCAAGCAGTAAAATGTCCAGTAATTAAACCACGCAAATTTAATTCGCATTTATAGAGTCAGTCAATAGTCAATACACATAAATGTATACATTGCGACATAATACAGCAAAACAGCTTTCATATTAGAGGCTGACGACACATGGCTCCAAAGCGCCTCCTGGTGTTTTGTAATAGAAAGTCACTGGTTGAAATTGATCCATAGCTAGCTAGCTTTTAGACGTCCGATACATGTACGTAAAATGTATATTTTTTTTTTACACGGAATATATAAAAATAACAGTAATATTTGTAATTCAATAATGTGCATATACAAAAGAAAAAACACTTATTGGGCTTTCGGGTGAAGTTTCAGGAAGAGGGTTCATATAATATGCACAATAACCTTTACACGTGAACGTAATTTGACCTTCTCTTAACTTTTGAATGGACACGTCCAAATGCTGGATGGTTCAGAATTTTGCCGTTCAACACCATCGAGAAGAAGTACTGAAATATTGAACACTTGGACATGTACACTCAAAAGATTTAGTGAACATTAAATTAAGTTAACTTGCTAAGGTTATACACTAGTGCATTTAAGCATCATCCTGAAATTTGACCTGAAATCACTTTTTTTGTAAGTAGTGTATCATACGTTGTAATACTGTAACCACGTGTCTCAATAAATTAAAATATTGTGAAAACCCTTATTTCAGTTCATTTCACAAAGTAAAACTAGTGACCTTCACCATCGCGTGATTATATTTTGCTGTTTATGTTTTATACAATTCGGATGAATATCGCTCAATGTCGCTCATAGCATTATAGCTCACGTCGAATGGAAACCCCACATTCACCATCTCAATAAATTTACATAAAACAAGAAATACTAAATGATAAAAGTATATAAATTAGGCTCATCTTTGAAAGCCCATTCCCCGAAGTTCTGTCCTTACCCTTGGGATTTGCATCTGTCAGGTAGGATGTCAGTGAAGAGCATATTGGCTTTGATTTGTGAGTGTACACTGAGATCTGGAGGAAGCAGCGTTGTATATAATTGTTAACCAGTGTGAAAATCTGCACACATATAGCAAGCAATGCAATACATAGTGCAGTTATGATTTCTTCTCAGCCCCCCAAAATGGGCTATGCCTATGGCATATGAGAGATTAAATTTTTTTTAATTTAACTGTGTGTCCTTTTTAAACAAGATAGAAAAAGTGTACAAACATACAGTACTTGGTTGAAATGTAATATCTTAAGCTGAAAAAGAGAGCAATTTAGAATTGTTGTTATTTTTAGTACTCACTATAGAGGGCAGGTTTGCTCCATAAAATGACATGTTGTTAATGTGTATGTGGAGGTAATGTTGTATCAAAATGCGGTGTTTTCCCAGAAATGTTCAACAGTGACATTTACCTTGCCTGGCTGGGAGGTCAGCACCTCTAAATCTTTGATCCCAGAATTAGCCCTTTGTGAGGCAGTGAAAAGAAAGATTTAGGGTTGAAATGAAAGTGTAGTGTTCTTGAAATTGGTTTCAGTTGGTTTGGTCAGACATTCAAAAAAAAAAAGTAAGATAATGCACTGATTGATATTGAAAATACATTTAAAAAATATGAGTGTACTTGATATTCTATGAAACCTCATCTTTTTAATCTCTCACACAGTAAACCTTGTATTTTTCATTGACTTTTTACATTGTCGCTATCCTCGCACTGTATGTTTTAATACATTTATCCGTGATTGATTGTTTTGTATACTTTTTGAGTCTTTGTCAGTTGTTTTTAAACCCCATTTTGTTTCTTTTTCTTTTGTTTTCTTTAATTTTTTGGTTTGTTTGTTTTTACCCACACATTCAACCCACAGTGGTGTCATGCAGGCAAATATACTAATACATAATATTGAACTTTTTACAGTGACATAACTCAAATGTCCCTAAAATGACATTCAGTCGTTTTCATAGGAAATAACTCTGGAGCAAAAGAGATTATTTCAATTATTGATTGATTTACAGTATTTGTATTCTTCACTAACAGCATTGATTCCTGAACTAAGGCATCACCGGAACCACCGGTAGAGGGCACCCAAGTCATTTGAAATGGAGAGGGAAAGTAGAGCAAGCAATTTCAGAACACACGACGTTATAATCCAATGAAACATTTATAATTTTCTAGGTCAAGGCAATAGTCAAACTGGAGGCAAAGTCTTATGAAGCTGTACATTATGATTGTGAGCTGTTATGAAAGGGAAAAAAAAAACAAGTTTATTCAAGTGAGTACTGGAAAATATTGATCAGTGACAATATTGTTGAAGTGATTGTGTCTCTTTTTCAAGCTTGTTCAAAGGAAATGAAAGAGCGAATGACAGAGGAGTAAACACAGTGAAATCCGCCTCTGGCCTGCAGTTTGGTATGACACTCAGTATCTGAAGTGGGCCATTCTGAGGAAGGAGCAATCACTGCTGTAATCATCGCTCCGTCTTGGCAAACCTGCGCTGTTGTTCGAGTGCATCTTATTGCTTATTATCTGAGATAACGTGGGCCATCGATAATCTTTCAACAACAACAGTGAGACACAAAACCCCCCACCCCGCTTGTCCTGCACCTGCAAAATATGTAAGGACTTGTGATTCTGAAAATTATGTGCTAAGACAGTTCACTGTTATAGGCTTTTACAAGGCCTTACACTGATTCAGTCGGGTAGGACAGAAGTTCTCTGTAAAAATATTTACTGAAAGTACAGTATCATATCCCTGCCTTATTGTTCTCATCCGGTTCTATGAGTTGGTGGTGTATTTCAGGCCTTGTGTCCAAAGGGTGGCACTGCAGCCTCACAAATGTAGACTGCTCTTCTCACGGGCAGGCTGTCTATAATCCAAGGTTTGAAAAGCACTTGTCGCCTCTAAATTGTTCCTACAAAGAGCTTGGAAATACTTGACTTTTCTCCTTATGTGGTTATGGATTTCCCTTTTTCACAATTAAGTGCCATTAAAAGCTAATGTATCCAGTTAAACCACATTAAAGCCGCGATTCGGTGGACAGGGGCGTATTTTCCCCATCCACAGTAATAAATAAATAAAATCTTGCAATTTTAATAAATGATTCAAAAATATAAGGATGCATGAATTGGGTCAAATGGAAAAAGTTGGATAAGTGCCACAAGACCGAACAAATTATATGTTGAAGTCGATAAAGATTTTTCCAATACATTTTAGGTATTTATATTTTCATTTTAGACATTTCAAAGAGTAAAACAATTCAATTTGATGAGGCGGAACCAGCGACAAAAATCAAAGTTTTCCCTTGTTTGGGAGTACTTTCACTTGATCACTCCCAATAAGGTTTGTCTTTTATAGTCATTATAAAATGGCACAATGTCTGATCAGCGCTCACAAAGTATAAGCCATTTTGTGCGCGTGTTTGCCACAGGTGAAGTGTCTCTTGTGCTCAAGAGAGCCGGGGTACAGTGGGAATACCTCAGCCATGCCGAGGCGCCACAGAGCCCTCCGTGTCCGCTGGGTCAAGCTCTGGTAAGCTATTTTGGGTGCAATGGAAGTACACATTATACTTTGTCACTGCCTGAGAAAATGAAGACATTTGTGTACGTACTTCACATCTGACATTATAAAGCTATTTGAATTGTCCTTTGTTGAGCCGTATGCTTTGAAATCATTCTTTTGTTTTTCAGGTGAGAAGTCTGTTATAACGGAGGCATCGATTGCCATGGTAGTGGAGGATCGTCCGCCATTCTCTATTGGAGATCGGAGTGGGTTAAAAAACATTGTGAAATCACTGAACCCATTTTATGTACCCCCTACTCACCAGGTGTGAATTGAAATATATCGAGTACAAGTGGTTCTACTATTACTTGTCAATTGTATTTATTGCTTTGATTTTCATCTTGTATTTAGGCCCTGAAAGCGATGGTGGGAAAAAAAATGATGATTCGAAGGAGAAGGCAAAAGCCGCTGTAATGAAAGGAGCATCAGTGAGTCTTACTTCAGACATGTGGACCTCCATCAACACTGATGCGTTCCTTGCCGTCACTGGCCATTTTGTCGATGAAAATACAATGTTACAGTCTGTTGTGTTAGGTGTTACGCACGTTCCACGATCACACACTGCCTTAAATTTGGCCAGTATAAAAAAAGACCTTCTTGTACGATGGGGCATCAGTAACAAGGTCGCTTGCCTAGTCGCGGATGGAGCTGCCAATATGGGTGCATGCGATAAAGAAATGGGAGTCCGCCATGTCATCTGTGTGGCACATTCATTAAATCTGATTGTCAAAAAAACACTTAATTCTAATGAAGAACTACCAGAAATAAGGGACAAAAGCAGGAAAATCATTGGATATTTCAAGAGCAGCACTACTGCGAAGGTAAAAAAAAAATTTTCCCCCCAATCTTTGTCTCTCTCACACACACACACACGTGTACATGTATGGACAAATAAGAATCATTTGCTGTACTTGTAGGAGAGACAATCGCAGGTTCAACTGCAAATGGGTCGGTCTGTTCTCAAACTGATCCAGGAGGTGTAGACACGTCGGAATAGTACATTTAATATGCTCCTGAGACTTTTTCACAAAAGGGAACCGGTTGGTGCAGCCCTGGCTGGCTTGAATACTGACATTGCTCCTCTTTCTTCCCAGCATCTCAACATAATTTCAGATTCTCGAAAGGTTGTGGCACCGTTCAATGATGCAACAATTGAGTTATCAGAGGAATGGTGTGTGTCATCCCTATGCTGGCCATGCGCCATCATGCTCTGGAAGAAGAGGAAATAATGTGGGCACTCCAGAGGGCATGGCATTAGTGGGGTGTCTAAAAAAAAAAAAACAGCTAAAAGAAAAACTCTTCAATTTGCAATCTGAAAGTATTTGATCTCTCAGCGCTATACTGCATCCAAGATATAAAACACTAGGTTTCTTCAGTTCACACAAAGCTGCTGAGGCAGAAAGACGACTGACCTCTGAATGTGCTTCAGCTATAAGACGCGCTTCAGCCCCTACTTCAGCCCCTACTTCAGCCTCTACTTCAGCTTCATCATTTCACAGTCACAAACACGAGGTAATGTGTATGGTATATGAACATTTATTTTTCTATATAGTGACTTAGACTGTTTTTCTCTCTCAGGAAGCAAACTGTGGCATCGCCTAGACAGATCCATTCAGCAAAGTAAAACTCCCACACCTACATCACTGACAGTAAATGCAACAATCGAAGTACAGAAATACCTGGCGGAACCAAACATAGGACCCGCTGCAGCACTGGAGAAAGCAAAGAAATTATTTTCCAAATCTATTCACACTGGCTGTCGTGTACCTTTCCACTCAAGCTTCATCTGTGCGTTGTGAGAGGCTTTTTTCAAAAGCAGGAGAAATCCTCACCCAAAAGCGGAACCGCTTTTAGTCCTGGCTCTTTAGAGAAACTACTTTTTTAAAAAAAAAAAATAAAAAACAATGAAAAATATTGGGGTTTTAATTCTCTTTATGTAATTACAAGCACAACTACAAGTAACAAAAGTGCATTCCTATTTCTAATGCTGTGTTTCACTGTGGTCCTAGCACTTGTTTTGTAGGCGGCAACTAGATTGTAGTACATTTTATTGACCCCTTGATGGCGCCATGGAGTAAATGATTCCTAATGAAGTGTCGGTACATGTGCCGGCACGGTTGACTGAAAGTATCGACGCTTCATGGGGCTTCATCTCACCATCACTAGTTTATAGCACAACATCCATACATGCATCTTCATTGTTTTATTCAGAACATTCTGTCGGAACTCAAACAAATGTCGACATGACAGTAATATATAATACAATTATTCAGTCAGCTTACTAATTATACAGACGAAGCTGAGTATTAAATGTATATTATGTCGTGCATGGATCTAGCAATTGCAATTCCAACCAGCGGATTGAAGCGCATTTCCATAGAGGTTAATGAGGAGGCACTCTGAAGTAATTAAAACAAGATCATTATAAGGCAACTGTTTCACATAAGGTACTCACTGCAAAATATGCTATACTTAATTAAAACTCTTTGCTGACAGCATTTTGTATCTACCAGGTAATCTGCTGTGAAATTAATCAGGCCCGCAGAATTAAATGAGTCGTTTTGGCAAAGAAAGGTGATTTTTATTCTGCAGTATGCATGACAGGGGTTTCCATTTGGAATGTGTGATCCATATTAAACGGAAAAATAGTTCTTCAGGTTCTCTCCCTAATCTGATTCCAATTTCACTCGTGATGCGACACTGTAGCGACGAGCCAGGGGACGTTTAATTGAAACGCCTATGCTTTTTAATTGGATTCTGTTAAGATGTGAAATCGCCTCCTGAATTCCAGCCGTGTGCCTTTAAAAGCTGATACTGACTGGTTTCCAGCGGTGATCAGTTAAGGAGCTGAAATAATGGCGCCATTCAACGGCGTGTATCCGTACTGAGACATTCTTGAATTTAAAGCCAGACTGCATACTCGTTTGGTGGCCTTGCATTTCAAAGACTAAACATTTATCCGTTAATAAATGAATTGGTGGTTGGAGAGTGCTCAAGACGCAATGCAAAGACACAATGCAAGCATGGATTCATGGTGTCACACGATTCTATTCATTGAACCTTTGATCTCGCCACAGACACGGCCCGTTCTAACATTATTCGGGATTCAAATGCATCTTTCCATCGCAAATAGTTCATCTGTCCTCTGTTCATAGCCATTCATTCCAAAGCAAGAAATCATGATATCATAGACGTTAGCATCCGAATCTGACAAATTCCGTCCCTGTGTGGGTGGCACACTGTGAGCTTCCTTCACCTCCTCGAGGTGGGTGCTCTCCCAACCTCATACATTGATATTTGTGTATTCTCCCATTCGAGGGCAAGTCTCACCCTAGTGTGTGAAAAATAAAGAAATAAATAAACATCCCTGCTCTTCCACTGCCGCCTCCTCCACCTACAGCTGTGAGCCCCTCCGATAAGCTTGGAGTTCACCCCTTTCACTGATTAGTTGACTCGCAGATTGAATGGCTGTGTCTGACCCTGTTGGCTCTACCTGTGTGCCTGGATCAGCAGGTGGCTGCCACACTGTCCAACATGACACTGAAACCATTATTTATTCTCTGCCTGCCCAGCAAATCCAAGTTTCCCCACCTCACACAGAATTTATGGGAAGTAGATGCCATCTTTGGCTAGTTTATATTCTAGAAAAATACTGCTGCTGAAATGCAACGCTAACACTACACACATAACTTTCAACATTTATTCTATGGGATTTATATTCTAGCATAGGATCCTGAAAATATGAGGTCATTAATAAGTTCTCTGGCAAGATCCACTCTCCTACCATATAAACTGTGTATATATGTGTGCATTGATGTGTTTTTATTTGTTGTCTTGTGTGTTATTTATGGGCCAAACTAAAGCCCCAGGACTGTGAAATAACAAGCACAGGAGGGATTTCATGCCTTTTCCTCAGCGGAGAGATATGTTTTTCTCAGTCGACACAATGCAGCTCCTTCCCAAACAAACTTTGTTCACTTCCACCACAGCAACAGCCTATATATTTCCTGAAAAGCCAATAGAATTAAATAGCGTCATTACGTATGGGTTCCCACGGGTATAGCGCATTCAGGTTTACTTATGTTACACCTCTGGCCTTTTTATCGTCGTTATCAATGGCACGCTGTGCATCATTAGAAAAAGAAAAACAGCCTTGATTCTTTCTGGGGGGGGGGGGGGGGGGGGGGGCAGACAGAAAATCAATGCTCAGTTTCCCATGAGCACCTAATTAGCAGGACACTTGTGTGCTGTTAAAACACAGAGCAGATCTCTTTGTCTGCCAGGTCGATAGGGCGAAATGCACGAGAGACACCTTCAGAGCTGATAAAGTGTCAGAGAGGTGAGGAGTAAACACACAAGTGACACTTACGGTCTAGCACGTCTTATACCTACTATATGCTTTGGCAGACTTGAGTTTAACTTTATCGGCCAAGTCACAGGGATGTTTTACACCCAGGCCAAAACAAAACAATGTTGGTTTTTTTTCTTATCTGGTCAATTCCTCAGATTTTGATACACACAAACAGCACAAAGGCCACCGCTATCTTTGTGATTTTTAATGCCCCTTATCCTCAGCAATTACTGACTTTTCAAAACTTTAACTAGTAAGACAGAAACAGGTTAGCAATGAGGTTCATTTGGGTTCCATTCCATTTAGGTTCAAGAGAGACAGGTCTCTGCTATTTCTCGAGTGTAAAGGGAGGTCAAACTGTCTGCTGTACAGGGAAACTTTCAAAGAAATAAAGAAAATAAGACAGAAAATGCCTCCAAATTCAAATCAAATCAAATTGGAATCATCCTCATGAATCACAGCTCAGTGAGCATCAAAAGGATGAACGGCACAAGTGAGTTTTCGTTTTTCTTGAGCTTGTGTGTGCGAAGATGCCACAAAATGGTCCTAATGATGGCAAGGTGGAATAGAGGGATGACACCATAGAACCGCAATTTGAACTTTTGGCACAGGAAAGGATCTGGCTGATCAGTACAATATGAGCAATACAATTACAGCCAAGCATGTAGGATACACAGTTACTTAAACCATACATGTTGACAAAGCAACCACAAAACTCAAAATGTGCTGACATTTTGGAAGGCAGATGTATAACTTGTCGTTTCTTATTAATGACACTATAGCTATACCTTATTATTCCAGCAATAACTAAAAATACCAGTAGGTGACAGTATTGCTCTGCAAACACCTACATGACTGTTACCACTCATTTCGTGCCTTGTGAAAGGGAGAGTCGTTTTACTTTAGTGTAGTTTTATTATATAGTGTTTACTCCTCTTCATACACGTATGACAGTTAAGAATCTTGAAGAAAAGATATCTCTTATGATGGTGAAAGTTTCAACCTGGAACAAATTCATGTCTTTATTTTCATTTGGGAACACTTGTTTCCAAGTCAACCAATCACAGACCGGAATATGAATTGGAAGGTTCCACTGAACTATTTTTTTTTTATTTTGCTATTTGCTGTTGGTATTCTAGTAAAGATACTGAGTAATAATTATCTATGGACAATAGTGCAACAACAAATTGTGTCTTCTGCATAGTGTGTGTTCAAAGTATAGTGGCTGTAAATGATAAAAGGCTTTGTAAAAAAAAAAAAAGGCTTAGACTTCATTCAAGCTGGAATAGGCTCATGAAACAAGTGCTGAATATATGTATTTTTAACTTGAGTGCCAGGTGGAAGGCAGTCTTCTTAAATAGCTTCTGACTCAATTGGTCTCTCAGCGGCAACGTTCAATAAAAAAAGGGAAGAGGTGGGAAGGGGAAAAAAAATCGAAAATGTCCAATCCTTTTCTGTAACCTGTCAGAGTGACACTTGCAAACTTCCACTATAGACAAGGTGGCAGTACAAACGCAGATAGATGGCGGGGAATAAAAGGGCCTTCTCATGGCAAACTTTCTGGAAATGTCAGCCTTTCAAGCTGTTGAGAAGACCTATTTCATATCTATTACAGCAGGCATTCTGTGGCCGATATTTCCGATTTCAGTCCTGCAAATCCACTGCCAATCTTCTGCCCTTAAAAATCTTTGCCAACCCGGATGCATTATTCCTCCCCCCCCCCCCCCCCCCTTTTGATGTGACAGAACAAACCGCAACCTATTAGGATTAAGGCTTTGAAAAGATCTTTGAAGCTGTTCAAGGTTTCTTTAAACTGGGGAATGACAATATAAGCTGTGCCGCAGCAGATGCCAAATGGAGTGATTGCTCGTGCTCCTCAGGGAGGTCTGCTGTCACAAAACGCACAGACATATAAACACTCGCAATGTGCATGCGCCTGTGCACGCGCATCTTGCAGCATCCACCCGTACCCAAAACAAGATACTACACTTGTACATAAAAGTGCATGTATCATGCACTTAGATGCATTTTCCATTTAGAGCAACACGGTGTATTTACCTGTACATGATATATATATATATATATATATTTTTTTTTTAAAGAGAATCTTTAATTGACATGATTTCACATTTTTATGTGCCTATTTGTTCTCTGCCTTTATCAAATGACAGTACTGCAGAATGGAGCAGTGGGCTACTTATAGTGCTCGGGGGCTATTTAGGGTTGCTCAAGGGCACCACATCCGTGGCCAGTGCTGTTCTTAACTATTCAGCTACAGCTGTTCCAAAAGCTATCAGGAAATTTGAGTTAATGGTATGGATAATGCTGACATTGATCCTGCGACCTCTGACATGCTAAGCAAGCACTCTACCGTTTGATTTGGCCTATAGAATCATGTTTGCTGTTGTTCAGGCAGCTTTGGATCATTGCTATTTTAGAAAAGAAAAGAAAAGAATATGACTTTATTGTCACTGTCACGGGAACAATGAAAATCAGTTGGGCATCTCACCATTTGCAGCCAAGTAAAAAAAACAAAACAACTATATATACAGTGGGTACAGATAGTATTCAGACCTCCTTAAATGTGTCACTCTTTGTTATATTGCAGCCATTTGGAAAAATAATTTAAGTTCATTTTTTTCCTCATTAATGTACACACAGCACCCCATATTGGCAGAATAAAAAACGGAATTGTTGACATTTTTGCAGATTTATTAAAAAAGAAAAACTGAAATATCACACAGCCATAAGTATTCAGACCCTTTTGCTGTGACACTCATATATTTAATTTGGGTGCTGTCCATTTCTTCTGATCATCGTTGAGATGGTTCCACCTCTTCATTTTGAGTCCAGCTGACATCCAGAACCTTTCCTAGAGCTGGCCGTCCGGCCAAACTGAGCAATTGGGGGAGAAGAGCCTTGGTGAGAGTGGTGACGAGGAACCCAAAGAACCCAAAGACCCAAGACAATGACCCTGAGGACACAGCTAAAATAACGAAGGAGTGGCTTCAGAACAACTCCGTGACTCTCTCTTGAATGGCCCAGCCAGTGCCCTGATTTAAACCCAATTGAGCATCTCTGGAGAGACCTGAAAATGGCTGTCAACCGATGTTCACCATCCAACCTGACACAACTGGAGAGGATCTGCAAGGAGGAATGGCAGGAGTGAAAAACTCATTGCATCATTCCCTAATACAGCCTAGCTCAAAGGGGTGCTTCTACTAAATACCGAGCAAAGGGTCTCAATATTTATGGCTGTGTGATATTTCAGCTTTTCTTTTTTAATAAATCTGCAAATATTTCAACAATTCCATTATTTTCTGTCAATATGGGGTGCTGTGTGTACATTAGTGAGCGACAAAATGAACTTAAAGGATTTTAGCAAATGGCTGCAATATAACGAGAGAAAAATTTAAGCGGGCATGAATACTTTCCGTACCCACTGTATAATAATAAGTATACAGTGGAACCTTGTTTTTTACAGACCCCGATTTAACGGATATCGGACGTAATGGACCATGTGTCCGAAAATATTTTCCAGTTGTCACTTGAACCGGCGTTGACCAAGTCGGTTAGTTCCAGAACTGGTCGCTGTTTTTTTTTTTTTTTTACTGGCGCTATGGCTGAATATAGGCAGAGACTGGAACACACGTATTTTCGGTTCACAGATATACGACGACTAGATTCAGCACGCTGGAAAGACTACGTCTCCCGGTTGGCCTGGGAACGCCCAGAAGAGCTGGACGAAGTGGCTGGGGAGAGGGAAGTCTCGGCGTTCCTGCTCAAGCTGCTGCCCCCGCGACCCGACCTCCGATAACCAGAAGTAAAGCGGAAGTAAATAGATGGCTGGATTGATGGGGACAGATGCATTTTCAGAGCTTGGTGATAGAAACTGCTTTGAGCCATGTGGTTGTAGACTTTAATGCACTGTGGCATTTTCCAGAGGGAAGGGGGGAGAAAAGTGAGTATCGGGAGTGGGAGGGGTCCTTAAGGATTCCGCTGACTATCCACAGTAGTCTGTCAGTGTAGGTGGCTCGGAGTCTCGGTAGTGTACATCCAAACAACCATTCTGCTGCTTTTACCACCCGCTGTAGGTCCCTTCTTGTCCTTCGCAGTGTAGCTGCTGAATCAAGTTGTTTAACAGTAGGTCAGGAGGCTCTCCATGGTGGATCTGTATAGGTTTATCAGCAGGTGTTGGGGAGCTGGGCTTGGCACAGTTTCCTGAGGAATCCAAGGAACCTTTCCTCCTCCACTCCCTCTCCATCGATCTAGAGGGCGGAGTGCTCAGTGCTCTTGGATTTCCTGATGTCCATCATCATCTCCTTCATCTTGGTTGTCAGGCTGTCAGGTTTAAGTTGTCGATTCCTCTGTACATATAGCCCAGTCTGTAGATTCAAAGCAGTCCTGTAGGGCTGCTGTGGCTTTCTCGGTCCATGCTTGAACTGTATTTACAGACTGCTTGTGTCTACAGATCCTTGGTTTATAAGCAGGGATCAAGGACAGAGAGATCTGAGCTGTTCGACTAAGATGTGGCAGGCCAGTGGCTTTGCAGGCATCTGGTATGTTTGTGTAGAACCTGGTCCAAAGTGTTGTTTTCTCTGTTTGGAAAGTTCGCATTCTTAAAAAATCTAGGCAGGACAGACTTCAATTTTGCATGGTTCAAGTCTCCTGCCGCTATCGTAACACAGCGTGGGTGTGTGTGACCTGCTACCTCAATGGTGGAGTCTGGGCAAATTTTGGTTATTACCATCACACAGTAATTCAGCCGGCGAGTCGTAATCCGCAGTCATAGCTCCTCATCCGTCTTGTTGTTGAGTGACCAGTGGCGTTTATTTGTTCAAGTGGATGAGGCACCTGCCCTCTGATTGAGAGACATTTAAGGGTAGACTTGATATCATAATAGACATGTTTTTTCCTATATATGCTTTTGACTATAAACACATTTGGTTTTAGTACTGTGTCTTAAACGTACATTACACTTCACAACTCTAGGGGAAGCCAGGTAACAAAAACAACCTGCTACTTTAACTGCGTCTCTGTCACAAGCATCATCAGTAAACTACAATGTTAAGGAGAGGCTCCCATTAAAGACAGTGCCTTCATAACCCACTTGTGCAGCCTAATTATGTCAGCAGGGAGTTTATGCGTATGTACACATTGGCATGCTTTGAGAAGAGTTTATGTGAAAATTAAGGGAGTTTAAGGTTACTGATCTTCAGACACATTGAAGAACTTCCAATTTATCACTGCGCGACTCTTTGCCATTGACAGCACATCTGATGATACTGGAATGATGGAACTCCACACTAATGCAAAAGAGAGCAAATTAAGTAGAATTGGTATTCTGTTTCCCGTTCACAATGCTTCAGTCAGACAGATGTGTCAAGAGTCCAGATACCATTGCTATGCATTGCCCACAAGCCAAAAAGAATGGAGCATTCTGTTATCTAATCACTCTGAACATCGCTTATCATAGCTGCCTCGCAACCCCGAGGAAGCAGAGGACATTTGTGATATCAAATATTCAAAATGGGTGATTCCGTGAGAGATTTCATAGCAAATTTCACAGGTGATCCTATTTAGATATTCAGCACATATTTTGCGTGGTGTCTTGCGCCCCGGTGTGAGATGTCACCGAGAGACAGTCACTACAGATAGTCGATGTGAGGAGAAACGAAGCCACAGGGCACTCGGGGTACAGGCTTCTCATTACACAGTCAGAAAGACAAGTTCTCAGGGAGCTGCCACCGTGGAGCACATATTGATCTGCCATTGCATCTTATCTTCGCGACTCTAGATTAAAATGCTCAACATTGGCTCTCCCTGCCAGACTGAAGCCCTTTCTACTGTATATCCATAAGTGGAGGAGCCTTTAATCTCCCCATGCAGTAGTGCTATCCAATCACTGAAGGGACCAATGCAACATTGAAAAGATATTCTGCAAATTATAACTTTATTATCAAATAACACCATCAGTTTTTGTTGTTGTCAGTGTGAGGTACTGATTTTAATTTCTGCCTCCCAGTTGAGAGGTTTTGGTTTTGAATCTCTGCTCAGACGCTCCTGGTGGAATTGCATTTTCTCACTGTGCTTGCGTGGGCTTTCTCCGTGTACTCTGGCTTCCTGCATGTTAGGTTCATTCAACTGTGCATAAGTGTGAATGTGAGCGTGAATGGTTGTCTATATGTGCCCAGTTCACAGTTTTCTCCCGTCTCTCTCCCAAAGTCAGCTGGGATACGTTCCAGCTCATCGTTTTGGTTAATGGTTAAAGTTCGGTGGAGGTCCGCTCTCTACTGCGTGCCATTCTAGTTTAATATTTGTCTCAATGGGCTTGTCTGACTTTGTCACCCTAAAATCTCTGTATATTAGGTATTATATTCCCAACAGTTGGCTGCTCGAGCTATTTTTTCTTCTGAACGGAGATGGCTGTGAATTACTTCCTCCTCTCAATGTCCCATCCAATCAGCAGAGGAGAGTGGAGACTGACAGGACAAGGCATAAAAGACAAGAGATGAGTCTCTGGCAGTGGTTTTAAAGTAATAAGTTGGAAAAGTCCCCTGGCCCAATCCTTGTCTCTCCATGCTCTTGTCAAATGGTGCATTGAGGGGCGACATGGCACCTGTTGGGGCAGCCTAGAGTAGCTGGACCAGCATGATGCTGAACAGGCTGTTGTGAGTGTCAGAGTTCAAAATAAATCTGTCAGCCAGAGCCCATTCATTTTTGATGTTCATTGATGAGGAAACTGGAAGTCCTAAACAGGGCATTGTTTCCCATAAGTGGTGCCCATTGATACCCCGAGAGCCACGTTTGGCTGGAAGAGCTCATTTTAAAAAGGTTTAATGGTGCATCTAACCGGTCCAAACACTGTGCTTTGGAAACATGCTTCCACTATTGGCCCAGGGATGTCTTCCTGTTACAAAACAACCTCTAAACAATAAGACGTGGCTAATCCTGTGTGAATGGCATAACACTGCTGTATTCTCAAATTCTGGTTTACGCTGTGCGACTTCTGTGACATATTTCGATTACGCCGTGGCACCATTTGACTGGCGTCATGGCTGCCTCATGGCCCAATTCCTGCTCCTCTGCACCTTCTTTGCCGTAAGAAAAACAGGAGAGGCTGCATGAAGTGCATTACTCATGCTATTGTTCAGCTAATCATATCCTCTCCAACAACTGCAGGGTGTGACAAGATAAGAACTATTAATGCCGTATTGCGTCACCTGAAATTAGGAAATTATGTGTGGATGGGGTAAGGCATCTCGGAAGGAAATAGAAATCAATCTGTACAGCTTCCATTTTGCATATTGCCTTGAAAGAAAACAGTAATGTTCAATGTTATCTACTTCAAATTCTATTAGAATCAGGTTAATTTAGTGGCAAAGATTTTAAAACGTGTTCATATCATCCCATCTTGTCGTGCCTTTGAGTGCTCTCTGTTTGTAAGGTGTTCTAATTTAATATCATGTGAGATAACACATCTCACTGATGCATGATCTGGGACATTACTAGCAGATTTGTAAATGCTGAAAGCAGAATTCAACTCAAAACTGTAATGAGCTTACTTTACCAGTAGAATGAAAGTCCATCCACTATAGTTTATTTCTGATTTTTTTTGCGATTCAAAGGGCACATCAAATACACAACATACGCTATAAATATTTGAGGGCATATAAAAATATGAATTCAATTACTTTGTTTTCTAATTTCTCTAAGCTATTGTTGACAAATCTGTGTGAGTGGGCACTCGTCAGATAATCCATCCATATGACAGGTGCGGCATATCACGCTGCTGATTAGACAGCATGACTATTGCTCGGGTGTGCCCGCTCTCAAATGTGCTCAAATCTGTGTACGGGGGCGGGTGGTTCAGTATCTGGTGTGACAATAATTTAGCTCACGCAGTACAGATGAGGTTTGCCTGTGGATATTCTCATTCCTCCGGGTCAACGGACGAGCAAAAAGGCTGAGTTAGGCTCAGGCTCAGTTTAGCCAGTCAGGCTAAATTTGTCCTTTAGTCTGATGCAGACATAAGATGATCCCAAAAAAGATGCTGGATGTGTAGGTCTTGGGCTGGTGTGATTACATGTGGTCTCCGGTTGTGAGGCCGGTCGGATGGGCTGCCAAATTCTTACAAACAACTTTGATGACAGGAGAAATTCATATTCAATTCACGGGCAACAGCTCTGGTGGACATTCCTGCAGTCAGCATGCCAATTGCACGTTCTCTCAAAACGTGCGACATCTTTGCTCTTGTACGGTGTGGTGAAACTGCACATTTCAGAGTGGCCTTTTTTTTTGGGCAGATCTGTGAAATAATCAGCCACACCTGTGAGGTGGATTGATTATCTTCAGTAACAGATTTGTCTTAGATCTGTGAGTTCAACTCATGAAAACGGGGAGCAAAAAACAACAACTGTTTTGTTCAGTGCATATATATATATATATATACAGTATATATATTATTTTTTCGCAATTTCTTCTATTTTAGTATCCTGTTTCATGAATATGAATGAGTCTTTCTGATGCGCTGGACCCCATTGTGACAAATCAAGGGCTCTTGTTTTACCAAAGAGGAGTATCCAGGATGTGCTGCCGCATCCTCCATGAAATAAGGATCTGTCTACAACTTGTAAAAACAGCAGAAGTAAGACCTCTCATAAGGTTCTCTTCCTACCCAATTGTATTGCTTGGATTCTTAAATGATAGGCTCATATATGGCTCAGACTTTATGTCGGAGTGCATTGGTTGGCTGCGTCTTTTAAGTGTGATGAGATATGCAACCGCAATCATATATTTCTATGTCTTGGGGATGGAGAGGCAGTTTTCCACTCCTCATTTGTGGTTCGATTGCAAGAGTGTGCATTGCCTGTTTTTCCGGAAAGAAAATAGATGGCTGTGTCACTCAGTATTCATAAACAGCTCGTCTGTTTGTTGTATGCGGTCAACGTAAATGATAGCAATTCTATTTATCTCATGAGAAAGATAGTTGCAAAGTCTGAATAGTAGTCTTGGTGAAAGGGATGTTTTGTCCCTTCTGAAGTTATTTTCTCCAGACGTAATCTGCAAGTTTCATTCTGGAACTCCTTGAAATGGTTCGTACAACCATATTATTGCTCAAACCGGTGTCAAAGTCATCAGGCAAAAACTTACAAGATACAAGGGCTGGTAATTATGAACAGTCCATTCAACATGAACGGTACACCACAGTGAACACAACTGACCTCTTTTAGGATAAAAAAAAACAACAACAACAGACAATCATGTACACAGCCCACCTGCATCTCCCTTGCAGCGTTCAGCACTTGAAGCAATCACATAGCGAAAGAACAACATCCTCCGTTTTGCGCAGAGGAGGTGTGTCGCCTTTTACCTTGTTCAGAGAGGGAGACAGACCAAGGAGAGGAAAGAGGCTACCTCTGTTTTGTTCACCCCTCTCTCTAACTGGTAGTGTTTGACTTCCCCCAGCCAGGAGTGGGTAATTCCGGAGCCCTGTGTGAGGTTGTTAGATCACTGAGGCCCAAGACAGCACCATTCTTTGCAGACCCTTGACAGCAAATATGTGGTAATGATATTGTCTCCTGCTGGGTAATAACACACAATTCAGACTGCCACATACTGCAGGCGCTGGGGAGAAAAAAATAGAGGGCAGGGGGAAAAAAAAAAGAAATTACACTGAAGTACTGGAAGAAAATTACAAGAGAAATGTCTTCATCGTCAAGTTGTTCACACCGCAGGACTCTGTAGTGGGAACAAATGTTTTATTTAACAAAGCACACAAAAGAATGGCCTCATGGAAAAGGTACTGTATGATGTGAATTGCATTCATGATTTCATTATTAGTTTTCCCTCCCACCTAGAATTTGACCTAAAACATTCAAATCGAGTGAGATCCAACCCAAGATCTCAATGCAGAAAAAAAGACAAGAACAATATATACTTTACATAAAGTGGACTCACATTCTCAAGTTGTCATATTCGAGTGTCCAACTTTTCCAAGTATTGTCATAATTGACACGAAGATCATACAACATTGAGCCAGGACTTGACCGCAGGTAAACACCATGAAGAGTAAGCGAAAAAAAGCCAGGAGTGAAGAATGTAAGGCCAACTGTAAGAAATACTTGAACATCAAAATAAGATGAAGGGTACCTGGCATGAAGTGTTCTACAGTATATGAAGAAGTATTAGGGCCACATGGACAAAAAAGTAACTCTTATGTAGTTTTACGAGACGTTTTATTATTACAAGCATTGATGTCATAATCTTACGAGAACATAGTTGTGCATTTTCATTTTTCAAGATAACACGTTCTATATTCTCTAGGATTAAAGTAATCATCTTAAGAGATTTAAGTCCGATATTTTTCAGAAGTCGTACTGTTCGTTTCCGAGAAAGAATGTCATATTTTGTGTTTCAGCGATTGGAGTCTTCATCTTTGGAGAATAAAGTTGTATAATTTGGAGATTTGTACCACTTGTATTTGTACCACCCTCCTTATTCATCAAGTTGACAATGTTATAAAAGGGTATTGTTTTAACATGTTAATATTACACCAAACACTTCACTTCTTGTTACACTGGTTTGACAGTTAACAATTTTTTAAATGACAAAATTGTCATAGTTTGTACAGGTTTTATGTCGAACGTATTCAATTATTTGTTATGAGAATTATTTTTAGAACTGTGAATAAATTGGAGGTTGACCAGCTTCCCTTTTTCTCAGTATTTGTTGAGAATGTAATAAATGACTGTTTTCCTTTTGTAATTTAGGACAAAGCGTCGAATATATGTAACAATGACTGCTAACAAAACATAGCTTCAAGTGACTAAAGCCTTTGTGGTCACTCTGCATAATTAGCGGCTAGTATAAACAGCATTTTCCTGCCATGGAGACCGTGCATTCTTAACCATGCAGACCACACTGGCAGATTCAACCTTGACCTTTGTGTTGCTCCACTTGGTACTCATCTTGTAACTGTCAACACCATCCATCACTGGCCAATCAGGGCTCGGGCTGGGGGCCAGTCTCCCTGCTGTACTGTGAAATTGTGGCATGTGATACTTAATGTAGACAAGACATTGACACAATACATCAAGCTTCAGTGGGGGGCTCCTCTGTGCTAGTCTATTAGCCTCCTGCTGAGCCCCTTGCTGCCAAGACTTATTCCTGGGGATAAGTACGAATAATAGTGCTACGTCTGGATGTCTCTAAGACATTGGCCTTAGCCGCACTCAGGCCCGAGGCTGGTTGTCAGTCAAACACTGGTCAGAAAGTCCAGGCAGCTGCCAAGATTTATGACTCAAAAACTATACATATTAGGAAGAAGAAATACTCACTTCAAATTAAGGGATTATTTACAAGACACCGTTAACGGCAACATTTTGGAGCATGAAAACACAAACATTTGAAAACGTGTCTCAAATGTGTGTGTGTTTGTTTTCTCTCTCTCTCTCTCTATATATATATCCATCCATCCATCCATTTTCTGAGCCGCTTATCCTCGCAAGGGTCTCAGGAGTGCTGGAGCCTATCCCAGCCATAATCGGGCAGGAAGCGGGGTACGCCCTGAACTGGTTGCCAGCCAATCGCAAGGCAATATATATATATATATATATATATAAAAAAATAAATAAAACACACACACATATATTGATAGACAGATTGATACACAAATTGACGTTGCTAATTACTGGCCCGACATGTACGGTATATTTTAACAGATTCAGCCGTTTTGAGGGTCGGCCTGTGTACCACAATAGCGTGTTAATACTCTGGCAATGGTTTCCTGGATCCGGCAGGAAACTACCATGACAGTATGGAATTCTTTGTTTTTCGACTCTTTCTCATTCAAATTAGTGTTGCTTATAAAGAACCCGGCAATTTGAGAAACTCGTCACTTCCGCTTCCGTTTTTCAGCTTATAAGCGCTTTCCCCAGCTAAACTAATTAAATTCATACATGTTAATTTTGCCAGTGTCACTTTAAATATACAGTAAGTGTTTTCCGCACAAGATAGTGAGTTGACCCTTCCCTTTTTTCATACATTTGACAAGCAGGGCAACACTGGGCTTAAATAAATAGCAAGTAATAGAATCGCATAATAAGAGAAACAAGTAAAAAGGTAGCCTTGATAGCAGTGGAAGAGAGGCACATTGAAATGGAAGAATTTCTATTTTCTTTTGGCACCTCGGTTCATATAGTGAACGAGGTATTCAAATAGTTCATTCTGAGAAGCTCAGATTTGCATAACCTAGACAGAAGCACTCAAGTGATTGAACTGAGCTATGGTGGAGTGAAAAAAGGACATGAAAAAGAATTTCCAAACAAATTAGGAACACTTTTTTTTTTTTACACCAAGGTAATTACAGAATTAAACCTGAACTTCCAGTATGACAAGCCTCTAAATGCTCTTGGTTACAAGGAATTTGATGTTTTGGACACTTTTGGAATGCAAACCTTGATTACAAATATGAAAACATTTCCTACTTGTACAGATACTATTGACTGCATTGTTGTATATCACAATGTTTAGTATTGAGACCAGCATTTTATAACACATGCTTTGAAGCTTTTCTGTTCAAGTTCTGAAAGCATACATAAAACAGGCTTGGATGAGGTTGGGAGGAAGAACGTGACGAGGCAAACATTTTCATAAACACAGTTCTTAGTACCAGACAAGTGGTAGCCTGTTAAAACTTTCTATGAGGACTAGGGGTGGGAAATGATAAGATTTTATCAATATCAATGCCATTGTCGATTCTGCTCATCGATCCAATTCCTTATCAAATCTCTTATGCCTGGATCAGACTACAAGACAAATATGGTCTTTCACAATGGCACTATGTCAGACTACCGCCAAATCTTGGTAAGCCACTGGCAATACTACACAACATTTACTGTATTACGATACCACTGTATCCCGTCTTTTACGATTACTGGACTTTATCTTGTCAAACACTGTCGTGGAGGCGGCACCAGAAAACGTGCATACGTAAACATGCCGGCATTCTGTCCAATCATGCTCTAAAGCTTCGGTAAACATTGGTTCATGTGTGTGAATAAATGTTGACAACCGTGCCCAAGTATGTTGACAACGGCGAGCAAGGAGGCGAAGCGTCGGTCGCAAACGTAATCCTATTGGTCGATGTCAAGGTGCCCTTTCGGAGAGTTGTCATTGATATGTCACACTATACTAAAGATATATAAAAAAAAAAAAAATGAGACATGTTACTGTTTGTTTTCGCGTCGTAGGGCTATCGCAGGGCCAAATCGTTGGTCATTGATCATGTCACGCTACAAGAAATGTTGTTGTTGCTGACAAAATGTGTCCACACGTGCACTTGGCACCAGGACACCCTAGGTCGCCGTTCGATGATCGACTTTGTGGTCGTGTCATCGGACTTGCGGCCGCATGTCTTGGACACTCTGGTGAAGAGAGGGGCGGAGCTGTTAACTGATCACAACCTGCTGGTGAGTTGGCTCCGATGGTGGGGGAAGATGCCGGTCCGATCTGGCAGGTCCAAACGTATTGTGAGGGTCTGCTGGGAACGTCTGGCAGAATCCCCTGTCAGAAGGAGTTTCAACTCCCACCTCCGGCAAAACTTCATCCACGTCTCGGGGGAGGCGGGGGACATTGAGTCCGAGTGGACCATGTTCCACGCCTCTATTGGCGAGGCGGCCGACCGGAGCCGTGGCCGTAAGGTAGTCGGTTCCTGTCATGGCGGCAATCCCCGAACCCGTTGGTGGACACCAGCGGTGAGGGATGGCGTCAAGCTGAAGGAGGAGTCCTATTGGGCCTTTTTGGCCTGTGGGACTCCTGAGGTAGCTGATGGGTACCGGCTGGCCAAGCAAAATGCAGCTTTGGTGGTCCCTGAGGCAAAAACACGGGCATGGGAGGAGTTCAGTGAGGCCATGGAGAATGAGTTCCAGACGGCTTCGAGGAAATTCTGGTCCACCATCCGGCGTCTCAGGTGGGGGAAGCAGTGCACCATCAACACTGTGTATAGTGGGGATGGGGCGCTGCTGACCTCGACTCGGGACGTTGTGAGTCGGTGGGGAGAATACTAAGATCTCCTCAATTCCACCGACACGCCTTCCCATAAGCAAGCAGAGTCTGGGGTCTCTGAGGCGGGCTCTCCTATCTCTGGGGTTGAGGTCACCGAGGCCAAGGCCCCAGGGGTGGATGAGATTCGCCCGGAGTTCCGAAATGCTCTGGATGTTGTGGGGCTGTCCTGGTTGACACGCCTCTGCAACATCGCGTGGACATCGGGAACAGTGCCTCTGGATTGGCAGACTGGGGCGGTGGTCTCCCTTTTTAAGAAGAGGGAGCGCAGGGTGTGTTCCAACTACAGGGGGATCACACTCCTCAGCCTCCCTGGTAAGGTCTATTCAGGGGTGCTGGAGAGGAGGGTCCGTCGGGAAGTCGAATCTCAGATTCAGGAGGAGCAATGTGGTTTTCGTCCTAGCCGTGGAACACTGGACCAGCTCTTAACCCTCGGCAGGGTCCTCGAGGGTGCATGGCAGTTCGCCCAACCAGTCTTCTGTGTTTTGAGGACTTGGAGAAGGCGTTTGACCATGTCCCTCGTGGAGTCCTGTGGGGGGTGCTTCGGGAGTATGGGGTACCGAACCCCCTGATACGGGCTGTTCGGTCCCTGTACGACCCGTGTCAGAGTTTGGTCCGCATTGCCGGCAGTCAGTCGGACTCGTTTCCGGTGAGGGGTGGACTCCACCGAGGCTGCCCTTTGTCACGGATTCTGTTCATAACTTTTATGGACAGAATTTCAAGGCGCAACCAAGGCGTAGAGGAGGTCCGGTTTGGCGGCCTCATTATTGCATCTCTGCTTTTTGCAGATGATGTGGTTCTGCTGGCTTCATCAATCCGTGATCTCCAACTCTCACTGGAGCGGTTCGCAGCCGAGTGTGAAGCGGCTAGGATGAGAATCAGCACCTCTAAATCTGAGACCATGGTCCTTTGTCGGAAAAGGGTGGAGTGCCCTCCCCAGGTCAGGGATGAGATCCTGCCCCAAGTGGAGGAGTTCAAGTATGTTGTGGTCTTGTTCACGAGTGAGGGAAGAGTGGAGCGCGAGATTGACAGGCAGATCTGAGCAGCGTCTGCGGACTTTGTATCGGTCCGTTGTGGTAAGCCGAAACACACTATAGGCTTTAATTACTTGTGCTGGGATCGCTAACAACACAGGTTATACTAAGATATCAACTCACTGGTTCTTACAGGTGTTTAGACACTATAAAAAGCATCCTACCACACCATTCATCAGTAGCACTGCCTTGCTCATTTCCCACATCCTGTACTCTCCCCCCCCTTTTCTGTCCTCTTCTTCTATTGGTTAGTTGTTGAATGTCCTCACCCGGTGTCCCCTGCCACTTCCACGTATAAGAACACGATTTGACTGTTCTAACGTTACTTGTTGTCAAATATCCAATATTGTTCTGCCGTGGTTCGCATCCCTACGCCCCTTGTCTGTTCTGTCCCTCTGTCTGTCCCCTAAAACCCTTTTCTGTCTGGCTGCATTTTCAGTAAACATCAGAATAAAACCAAAAAAAAATGTAAATAAGCAGATGGAGTATTTCACAGCAAAACTGTTCCAGCACAAAGGCATACAGATCCACCATTCTGCAAGGGCATCCAGCTGAACAGGACAAGTTTAAAACAATAAAATAAATATAACATACAATAGCTGAGTGAGGGGAAGAAGGGACAATTCGAGTACATCAGTTTACCACATTTTAATCATGTGCAACCGATGTTCAAATTAAGTATCTCCAAAGGACTTTTTTCAGTTCAAATGGAATTGTTTGTTTTTTGTTGTCATTGTTCTTGTAAATGCGGACAAAAGGTAAAGTTTACTGTATATGTTTAGTGAGTGTGCAGAATGTTTTTTTTTTGTTTTTTTTTACTTTAACGAAAGGAGCTGTACATTACTGAGTGTACCATTTGTGTGTGTTTTTGTGTGCTGTGCTCATGCAGTCAGGTAAGCTTCTCTAATTGCTGTGAGATGCATTAGCACTCAGCCGCCTCTTCCTCTCTCTGCCTGTGCCTTTGTTTTTTTTCCCTTAGTGCCAGTCTGCGGGCCAGAAGACAATCAGAGCAGAAGGGTCATTTTCTGCAAGAGCTCACCTCCCTCTTCCAAGCATCATCCCTGACAGCCTCACGCTCGGCAGGAGCCCGAAATTAACACTTGACGTTTGCGAGGCTCAGCCCTGATGAGGCTGCAGAGAGACAAAATGTCAGAAAACAAACACTCCATCATTTTTGCTTCATTTCCTCCGCCACTGGAGAAACACACTCACCTACACGGCTGTGGTGACACTCAGCTTTATTTGTTGCTGTGGATCTGGTGCCTTTGGGCCGAGACGAGCTATTATGACTTGATGAATAAAGAGGGGTGTTCGGTAGAAATAGCTAATTGTGTAAGTGCAATTATGCCTAGTGACATCTCGTTCTGAATTCTGAATTATAAGATCTCAGGGGCATACAACTTTTTAGTTTCCACTGTACTGTAGAGTAATAACATAGTGTATGTTTATACTTGTGCCTTCAATTATTAAAGTATGGCATTTAATTTGTTTTTCTTCAGCTTAGCCCTGCTGTTGAGAAATATAACTTACTTCTAGTTCCCAAATTGACTGATGTGAAAATGTGTTTGCACCACAGAACTCAGCCCAAAGGATGTACAGTATATTACCGGCTCAACACACACAAAAAGTGTTTGATAACATAATCTGTCGTTATTTTAGTGTATGGCAAATGTTGTATAACCACTCCAAGCAACTCTTAACTGTAAGGTTAGTGGCAACTATTGCTGACCAAAGTCACCAGACCAGACCGAGACGACATTTTCTCCAATACAAGGCAGTCAGTGTATCATCCAAATGATCTCGTCGCTGTAACGATAGGCTCAATTACAACATACTGTAGCTTTAAAAATACACATATATTTTTTTAATGTGAGATCAAATAGATTATTATGGCTTGGATCAATCATCATTCTACGTTGTACTTGATTGTTTCTCTCTGCACATCAACAACCCATATTATTATTACTCCTAAATGGGGATAAGCACAACACTAGGGCTGAACAGTGCAGCATGTATGATACTATTTGAAGACTACTTCACTCTCGGTGCCCCCGGCGAGTTTGGATAGCATTGACTTCTATTTAATTATTTGTTTTATTTTTGTCCCACATGAGAGTTTGTTTCCATGAAAGGGATTGGCGTTATAGTGATCTGAGCAAATTGCAGCAGAAAGTACTTCAGATGGAATGACTGCAATTAGTGTGCTCTTAAATGTGGAACACTCTCCTAATGTTTTTGTTTACACGGGGCGGCTGATCGGTGACTTGGTGTGGGGGCGTTCCACAGGCAGGTTAAAATCACTTGTCATGCCAGAGATCATCATGAGCTTCCAATTGTCAGCAGTGTGGAATAATCAATGCAGCTCTTAACACTATCCTGTGTTGATGCATTCTGTCTGTTTGTGTGTACTTTTGTTTTTCCAGAGTGGATAATTTAAAAAAAAAAAAAAAAAACTCCCTCTGTTTATGTGTGTTTGCATGCAGAGATGTTCATCTATTCTAGGCACTAAGCCCTTTATCTCCACATCTACACTGAAGGGATATGCTCCATTAAGAGTCAATTAAATTTTGCTAGTGAGCTCAGTTAGTCAGTGAGTGATTATATTTCAGAGGAGGACAGCGTCCAGGTGAAATAAGATTTAATGCAGCCTTTACTGCCTCTGCATCTCAGAGACCAGGATTAAAGTGGTGGCTGTAACACCTATCTTAAAATATGCACATCTGCAATTACAGATGCTTAAAAAGGCAATGAAACAATTAACCACCACAGAATGGCTGTGAAATACAAATCATCACAATGGTAGCGGAATTCAAATCGGAAACAGCGCTTTAAGAGGTCTTGAGAAAGATGAAGAGAGGCTGGTGAAGAGGAGGCATGAAAAGCGCAAAGACGAAACAGGAAGTTGGGGAGCGCTGAATGTGGGGGGGGGGGGGGGGGGGGGGGGCATGGTAATCAGGTGACAGTGTGACAAAGTTGTGCTTGTTCAAATGGAAATCTTCCCAGACTTCCTCCTTCTTGGCCCCCTCCAGCCCACTGCAAATGTTAATCTCCAGCATTTGAAGTGGCAACACTTGAGATGGTGAAAGTGACAACATCTTAACATAAGCTGAAGGGCTAAAGTGAAAGTCAGTACAACCCCCAACCAACTTCTCATCTCCCGCACAGTCCTCACTCCCTCGATGTCACCCTTCTTGCATTTAACCGATGCGATTTCCCACAATGCAATATGCGTAGAATGGGGTCCTTTCAATGATTCCGAACATGAAAAAGAAAAAAAAGAATGCAACTGTGTTTCACTGTCACCGTTGCTTCTTCCATCCACTTCGAGCCATAGGTGGCACCAAGCAGAACCAGAGGCATGTAATCCGTCCAAATCCAGCCTCTTCCGAGAAGTGTTAAACCCGGAATGTTCTGTGTGGGTCACTGGATTAGACGGAATTCTTGGTGGTATCTTGGCTTGAGAGGTGGAATTAGAGGAGTATGGAAAAGGGAGAGGAGTCTCCACTGGTTTTGTATTAAAATGAGCTAACCAGGTGGTCTCCCGCTCCAAAATGGACACAGTGTGTCAAGTAATCTGAAAAGCCCCGGGTGTTTGTTGCTCATTGGACAGAGGCCTGGTAAAAAGAGCGAGCGAGGGAGTGAAAGAAAAAGAAAGATGGGTGGGATGGGGGCTGGCCATTGAGGCCTCAGTGAAATGTCTGTCAGGCTTGGTTTACCACAATCACAGCAGTGATTACCCTCCTTTTGATGACAGGTTTAGTTTTCTGTCCATTGGCAAGAAAGTGAGAATGGACAAGGGGAGGGGGCGAGGGGTGTTTGGGGGAGTGAGGTTACCTTGTTTTGGGAGACTTTGGGGGTGGGCGTTTACACACACAGGAAAAAGGGTGGGGTTAGGATGGGGGAGGCGGGGGCGGGGGCTGTATTAATGTCGTGTACTGAGGAGCTCCTACGTAATTTCCCAGCGGGTCGGGGGTCAGGTTTGTATTTAGTTAGTGGTAATGATCTCGTTAGGGATCTGAATGGACCACCGCCTAAGCCCATTGAGGGGAGCGAGTGTGCCTCCCCATCCCCCACCCCTGCCTGCCTTGTGTGGGCTTACACAGCCCGTGAACTGTGATTAATGGACTTCCAGGGCTTAATAACTTGCAAAACAGCATTAAACAAGGGAGGCCCCGGGACAATCGTACAGGCTACCCAGGCGGAGTAAGGAGGTGGCTGTAAACAGTGCCCGGCAACAATTGCAATGCATGGAATTAACTGAGAGGGGCCACTCACAATGCTACAGCTGGCTAGTGGCAGGGAGCCAGGCCTGGGAGAAAGCTTC